>NW_011967190.1:1050455-1059712 GCF_000949405.1 Vollenhovia emeryi
CTCTCTCTCTCTCTCTCTCTCTCTCTCTCTCTCTCTCTCCCTCTCTTCGAATCTACTGGTGTAAAGTACCGTGTACTTTTTTCTTTTTTACTCCGTTGTATCATCTGGTTCGCATTGTACAGAATCTATTGTTCTATTGTAAGCGAGGAGAATATTAAAGTCGTATATGTGACACGCGCGACAGTGAGCCAAATGAATTCTGCAAGTCACCGCGCGGCTCGAGGTAAGAACCGTCGACGAAACGACGCGAAATTAGAGGAGTGGGAGAGGCCTGGGGGACAGCGTCAGCAAGCACCTCAATGACAGCGGAGATTTCTCAATCAATCCAGAGCGTATCTCGCGCGAGACTCTCGAGGGACTTGAAAATCCGAGGCATTGACGGGATAATTACATGCACGTAGACCGCGTAATATGTTCGTCTGTCAGTCTTGCAAGAAAAAGAAGATAAGAGATAGAGATTAAGAGGGGAAGTGAGAAAGAGAGAGAGAGATGGAGGGAGGGAGAGGAAGAGAGGGCAGAAAAAGCAGGGGAAAGAAAGAGATAGAGGAAGACGAAGAGAATGCTTGATAGCATTCGGCTCTTGTGCTACCGCTGGATCCGCCTCCGGCCACCCACGACGATGATCGTCGTCGACGATGATCGGTTTAACCTCCACTCAAATCGTCCACGAATATTTCCATTTGCATAATAGAGATTATATGCGCGCCGAGGGGAATCCGGTGTGAATTTATTTGCCTTTCTACGACCGAGAGCTAGTAAGAAATTTTTTATTCCCTTCGCCAATTCCCAAGAAAATATCCCGGAACATTTTACATAGCCATCGACGCCAGATACATACTGTACGTTCTGAACGCTCTTGTTTTTAACGTTTCAACTTCCGTATTCTTAACATCAACTTTTACTCTGCTCTTTCGTTATTTTACGTTTGTCACGAGATCAGGACAAGTTTATTTTTATTTGGCGCGCATGGAAATAAGAACAGAAACCGAGGAAAAGCGCGCTAAGAATAGGGAGGTTTCGCTCGCACAAGCGCACGGTGCTTTAGAAGCACTGCCGCTTGAAATCTCGTTTGACATTAGATTTATTTCGGCGAGTTCCGCGAAATCGTAATCAATGCGCGTGAATGTGGGTAGTGCCGATTGTTTATTAAGATTGGCTCGATGATGAATATGTCGTGTCGCATAATATGTGGGACAGCGAATAAACCACGAGTGGCGGAGTAGTCTTCAGTTATGTGCGCACGAGTACACTTATGTGGTATACGTGTACATACTTTCGTGCTTTATGCCAATGGGCTTTACAGCTTGCAGCACGTCGACGTGCTCGAGCAAGCGCGATAAAGCCGAAGGCTCGAGTTTAACGAAGCGCTTAATTCAAGGCACGACCTTTATTACCGATCGGAGGACGTTATACCTCCTCGCCGAGTCGCGATCATACGAATCGGCAGGCGAGGAAAGTCCACGGCAGATACATATATCGGGTTATATCCTTTATTATCCGCGGAAATAAAACAGCGCAAGTAGGTGAGCGGCAGAGAAAGTGAAAGCGCCGCTCGTAGCGTAGAAAATCCACTTTAATAAAATGTTTTTCGCACGACGAATATCGTATGCATATTCATAACTAATAATAGCGCGAAGTTTCTATGGTAATCACGGTTTCGCGATTGATTTCCCCTTCGATTCTATTACGACCCGAGAAAATGTGTGTGTGTCGAGTCGGCTTACGGAAGCGCGAGCTTGAAATTTCGAGGCAGAGTACGTTTGACGTCCACGTTGCGTCTCTCGGTCACTGTAAACGGCGAAATCCGACGTGCGGCTGATTCGGAAGCGGATCACGTTAGCCGGCGTGGCATTTTATGGAAGATCCTCGCGACATAGCGAGACGTACCACAGAAATGACTCATGTGGACGACTCAATGCCCCGACAACGATCAGCTCGTTAAAGTACCGCGGCCAGGCCGAAATACGGGCTTACCGAGACATGACCGAGAGACGCACGAGGATACGTACGAAACGCGGAGACGAGGGACGAGCTCGCGAACCACGGCACGAGAGCAGCGGGAACGACTCGGGCGAGCGGCTCACGTGCAATAGAGTACGCGATGGCAGGAGATAAATAGATAGTGGTGGAATAACGGAGGTCACGGGTCTGACATTTCGGTACGTGTGATCGGAAGAGATACACTTGAGAGCGACATGGGCTCTCGACGCGCGGTACGTAGATTTAGATAGCACAGAACTCGTTGTCAAACCGCATTTTCCACAATTCTTCTCTCTCTCTCTCTCTCTCTCTCCCCCCCTCCCCCTTCCTCTCCCTTTAATTTCACCACTGGTACTGACGGTATACAATTACCGCCTCGCACATTCATAAATTATTAACTTTTCCAGCTTGATACTTTTATACGACACAGGTGAAGAAATCGCGTGAAAAAAAAATCGCGTAGCTCTCTTCAAAGAAAGAATCGATGACGTTAATGTCTCATAAAAAACGCATGTTATGAAAAATTTTTGCATGCATTATATATCGAAATTCTGCGTAAACGTTAACGCATCGAAGGAATTCCTCCCTGTTTATTAATTAAATAAAATACGATTCATTCAATCGCTAAATGACGCGATATTCCCGGAATACTATTAGCGTCGCGGGAGTGGCGAGAAAAGGTACTCGGTGATGCTCGAGGGATGGTAGGGAGGGAAGGGAAGGTACGGCTTTTACGTGTTACATTATAAGTGTATGTCCCATGACTATCGCGAGCGCGGCTGCTACTGACGAGGCCCACAGAAATCAGGTATTCGCATGGTAGAAGAAGACGCAACACCAACGGTTACGGTGGTGTTGAAACTTGATTTACGATGATGCAGGAGATTTAATCGACAACTTCTATCGCGCTCGATAGGACGCGCCAGTAGTGAGCGACGTCAACGAGAATGTCTTTACGGCTTTTCCGTTTCGATTTTATTGGAAAAAGGTGAGAGCGATATGCACGCGCGTATAGCCGCGAATTCCTCGCGTCAATCCTGCGTCGGAATTCGCGGCTAAACGACACGGTTAAAGACGCGACTTTAAAAGCATCGCCGGATCTTCGGAGTGCCATCGCGGTCTAAAAGACCGAGCCAATCAACGGCGGGGAGGGGAAAAAAAACATTTCATCCCGCGCCATTCGGTCCGGCCGATAAAGTTTATTTCCATGATTGGAAGAATGTTGTTTCACGATGGAAGAATGTTATTGAGAAAAGCCGTCGGCGTTACCAACACCTGACTGACAGATCGATTGGGTAATTGTTTTTTTTTTCGGTTACGTTTACTATGGAGTAAAGTAATTTTTTTATTGCTTGATAATTGCTTAAAAACGAGAATGCATATCGAAACGCTAAGTGCTATTAGTTTAGGACCTAAGGAAAGATCGAAAGTTATCTCGTTATCGAGATCATAGGCATCTCCGAGATCTGATCTCTTAGGCAGGTAGTGTCGAAAGTGTAGGGACTGGCTTAACACCCAGATAAGTGGCGAAAAACTCAAGCCTGGCGCCAAAAGATTTATCGGGCGGCTTCCCCATTTTGTTCCGCTTACACGAGCAACGTCAGCGATGTCAGCGATGTAGAACTAGTTGTCAATATGAACAACAAAAGAATCCACTTAAACGGTACGTTAAAAGTGTCACATGTTTTAAGCGGTACATCGATGATTTTTTAAAATCAATCTCTGTTTAGCGAATCAACTGTAGCTTTCGAAATTAATTGGCTCGCACCGGCACATGCAGCGTGTTGTAAAAGTTTATATTAATCTCGTGACAGCGTACACTCAGAGAAACGAAATAATTTCATTGAATCATTTTGTTGACTGGACATGTAATTTGGTTGTATAAAACGCAAAATATGTTGCTGAAAAGAAGTTAAATGTTACAACAACTAAATATTTTGTTTCCATGAGTTGCTTATTTGAACAAAATGTTATGGTTGAGATAACAAATTCGTCCATCTCATTACGTCCTAAATAACTGTATTTGTTGCGTCAATGAAATCGTTTAATTGAATATTATAAAATGATTCTGCACATGTTCACTCAACCAAATGTGTGTGTTGATATAACCACATTTTCCAATTCAAGAAAATAGGTTTCTCAGTATACGCGTACGTAGTTCAGCCGGGGGTGTTATTACCGTAAGCGATCGCGCAAACAAACGAAAATGGCCGTAAAATGCGCCGCGCCGTTTCAAATCGGTAATGACCGGCTGTCGATGTAATTACGACGGATTAAAGTTAATTAGATTTGGCGCGCTTAACGATCGGGGCCGGGCTAGGGATAGTTCGCCTCGCCCGCTCGCCCGTTCGCTCAGCGGAGTGTCTGTCGTAATAAACGGTGATAATTATAATGAAAGCGTGGATTATAGTGATTATCCGGTGGCGCGGAGGCATTCTCACTATCCGGCGTGCACGGCTGCGAGCGCCCGAGCCGAGTCTGCTTTAAGGCAGTTTGAATACATTAAACTTTTGTCACCTCGAAAAGATTGTCCGCGGTAAACATACACGCCCTTACCTGCGTGCGCTTCCGCCTAATAGAATACGCGCGCGGAGGTCGGACAAGGGAGCCGGTTAGCGTAATCCTTTCGCCGGAGCCAACCGTTAGGAAAGTCTAGAATCGAAATTGCCGGTCCTCCAAGTGGATTCGCTCGAGCGCTTCATTAGCATAATTTTCTATGAATTTGTAATCGAGGCGCCGATATACTTTTCATGCTACGAAAATAGATCGGATTTTCCGCCGCGCGCATATCATTTTCGCACTGTGTATCGCTCTATGGACTCTAATCGAAATATCACGTAAATAATGACCCTTAAGTTTTATCAGCTATTGGCTCGTTGATACAGGGTAGATACATGTAATTATAACGTCCTCCCGGCCGATTACCGGTCATTTATTTTTGGTCGACTGTTACACGCATAGGTCCGCTAGGTATGGGATATACTTAAACGTTCGCCAGTTTAAATGTAAATAGCTTCGTCTACCCTGGCAAATTGCTCACGCGGTTGATCATATACCATCCGGAATGAAGAAACACGCCCTTCGCGCGCCGCGCACGTTCCCTCCTTGTCAGGCTCGTCCCTCTCGTGTGAGCGCGAAGAAAGATAATTCTTTTTTCTTTCGAGAAAGAGGAAACCCGTCCATAACACGAATTGTTCTCGCCAGCCCGTCCAAGATCGTGCATCGGTGGCGAGATCGTCCGTGATGTAGAAACGCGTGAGTTTTTAACCGTAATGGACATGGCGTTATATTTTACACGCAGAAAGAAACCACCACTCGATCCTCTGTCGCATTATTGTAGACATTTTCTTAGGCCTCGGTCGTATGCCAATCTCTCGATTATGATCGCATGATTATATGCGATTAATAAAAGCGTAGTTCACGATTCCTCGGGCGACGTAATTCAAATCGTCATATCGGCGCATCATTTTTATCTCGCTTGGATCAGTCGGCGGTCTCTTGTGTAACGAGAATATATTTATCGCAGACGTGCTGTCGTACATTAACGTTCATATGCGAGAAATGGAGCTAGTAAGGATATGGATACGCGGTTTACCATGACGATAATTTTCAAATAGAATGATAGAAACTTCTGCGGACAAATTTCTTTCCTCAATCAATGATCGTTCGTCGAGCTTAAATAAATATTTAATTTGTGGAAAGCAATTTGACACGTTAAATATTTTATTTCTCTTAATGTCCGTAACTTTCATAGCGATCGCTAAAAATATTTGTCTGCTGTCATCGATACTTCTCCGGTAACCATTTGGGCAAAACACTTAAGTGGTTCATTACGGATTTCTTGTCACCCACGTGAATTTTCTCCTACGCCGCGAGAAGACAAGCGGGCATACTGATTTTATTTATCGAAGCCAATATCAGCAGCTACTATTCGCGCGCTAAAGGCGACAATTTATTATAAAAGGCTGCAAGCCTTTCTACAGCCGATTCCAGTCGCGAGCGTGATCGCGAGCGGCAAATACCGAGGCAGTTTTCATGTCGACTATCGGCCCCTCGGCCTTCTGTCACAGGCATTTAGAAATATTTTAATGCCGCTTTGTATGTCCTCGCCCACCTTTTCTCTGCCAGAGAGAACGAGCCCTTTATGTAACCGCGACTCCTCGCTTCGCCCTTTGTCTTTCTTTCTTTTTCGCTCCTCTCCTTATACCTCTTTCGACCGACATCTCCCGACTACTGGTTATTTTAATTGGATCTTCGTCGAAACTTTTTCACTCCCACCCGTTCTCTACCCCCTCGAATCTTTCTTTCTTCCAGCCTTTTGCAATTCCTTGAACACGCTTCGCTCGAGTTTCGTACGCAACGTATCGTCCTAAAGAATTCCACGGGAGAAACCAACGTGCGTGTTTTTATCACCGTCTCTTTGTGCATAATTCAATATATCTCGCGAAACGATATGATTCTTAAAGAATGAGCTTATACTTGGCATTCTTGGCGGCTAGATAGGTCCTTTTCTTTTTAGCACAGTTTGGCATTTCGAGAGATAACGTTTTTTACTCCTTCGCTTTTGAACAATACTGTTTATTTCGTAAAGAAATAACAAACTACGGAATTGTCTTTTAATATTTCACTAACGAGCGTAATATAAAACAGCTCGTCTTCCGCAACGAATTTGTCGCATCAGCATTGTGAAAGTACGTGATAAAGGTCTCACTATGGTACTACTACGTTGACTGCGGGAGTTTGTGGGCAGTTTTACGTCTCGGAGAACGAGCGCGATAAGTTACAAGTTTCCACCGACACGGCGTCCACGGCGAGATGAGGCGCGAACAGATGCGAGAATCGTGTCGCGTCCAGTATACACCGTCGTACAGTGTCGCTATTTATATTCTCAATGGCGCTCTAGCATAATCGTGCAGTCGGAAGATTCGTTCCTCGAGTCTACTACCGCTAATAAGAAATTAAAAATTGTACCATTGATAAAAATCATGTGTTCCGTAATCGTACGCTGAGAAAATTTTTCATCGGATAAACCAATTAAACAGTGTTGCCGATGATTAATTTTTCCGATTACGTTTTCCGATTAAATTATGGATACATCCGATGAAATTTATCCGATGAAATGTGCAGTTACCGATGAAATTTGATTGAAAAACCGCTCACACATTTTTCATTGGACATATTCGTTATGTATGTAATTGGATTATCCGATTATATTTAATCGGACATTTTTCTCAGCGTAAGAAATTCACACGAGTGCGTCGAATCAATTATTGCCAGCGCGTGAATACGACTTAACTGAATTCATACCCGCGCGCGTACGCGACTCAATCTTCTCGAATTGAATGTTATTCAGTGTTTTGAAGAAAAGGAACTTTAACAGTTATTTAACGTAGACCATTTAGCAAATCTTTGACGCTGGCGAGCTCTTTGTGACGCCGTCTGGTCGATGCTGAGTCGGCGCAACATGCGATGCACTCCGTTCTTTTGTGACCATTATCCCCTCGGCTACGCGGGTCTTTAATCTATGCCCGGTATAGCCCCGAGACGAGAGATATTCCTCCTTAAATCCCGCTTTCTCGCGCGGATTGGTACATCTGTATGCGCGAACCGTAATAAGCGCCAGTGCATCCACCATCGGCATCGGATGAAGACAGAACTCCACTACCGAACCGAGCTCACCGAATGGTATTACCACTATCCTCGCCACGGGAGGGCCCCGGTCCGGGGCCCGGGCTTACTTTAACACTGTCGGATCTTAATTTAATCCTTCTCTGCCCCCTCGCTCCTCTTTTTCTCTCTCTCTCTCTCTTTCGCTTCCCGCGAGAGCGATGCGAGAGACCGGCTACGGCTCGATGCATCGACACGCCACTAGAAGCGTGTAGTCGTCACGAAATATATTGTGTTAAACAGATACTAAATTGTTTCGTCTCGAGGGTTTTGTCGAAGACCGTCGAGCACGCTGCGCGAGATGGACACTCGTAATTGAATGAATCTGACGGGACACGAGGGCTCTCGTTACACGCACATAATTACACGTCAATACCGCTTCGCCGCGGATTCATTATCGTTAAATTACGCGCGTCGATTAATCGCGACATCGGCCGATACTTTAAACAAATAGCTAGTAACGGCGAGCCGCGGGAGGGAGGAAAAGGCGGGCGCACCGCGTTAAAGTATCCGGCGGACCGGAACGAAAGGATACACGTGAACGTTACGCATGGCGATCGCGGACGACGTGTAATCATTATCATAAATATATTAAATCCGACCCAACGTGCGTTCCTTCGGCCCGGTCTGGGTCGCGACGTGATCGTTCAATTTCCACGCCATCGCGCCGGAAGACAAACGATCGGCGGGTCTCGTTACGCGCTCCGTGAGATCGCCTGTTGCACCGATAGAATCCGACATGTGTCCCGGTCCGCGAGAGAGATCCCCGCGCCCGGGAAGTGACACGCACGCCTACCGGTGCTTACAATGTACGAGCCCTTTCACAGCTATTTGTAAACGTCAACAGGCCTCTCGAGTGACGCGCGGAGGCGCTCCTTTTCAAGAGCCAGTCGTTTCACACAAATATTCTCGCGTGTGTGCAGCACGCTCTTGTACCGGCGTGTATTTTCGTCGAAAAATATCTCAACTTTTACGAAAACTCGGAGAGAAAGCTACTTGTTATTATCTTAGGTCGGACGCGACTTGTTATTATTTTCGACTCCGAAATATGAACCGGCGAGATTCGGACATTTGTCACGCCGGCATCGGGAAGCCCGTAAAGAGCGATACGGTTCCACTCGTATCGCGTCAACAGGCGCACGGGATAACAGGGGTATCCCGCTCAGGGCAATATCTCTCCGTGATCAACGAGGACCCTTCCACACCTGCATATTACGCTCCTCGCGTACACTTGGGAATCGTAATTTAGATTGATACCTGACGTTTCGTTAAGTATATCGCGCGTTTAAGTGCCGGGATGCACTTTTATCGATAGGATTTCGAGGCGCGATAGGTGATGATGGATGGCCGTCAATTGCGTCGAGAGATTACTATCTTTATAGTCTCCTCATAGCGCGCCGATCTTACACCATAATATACAGGGTGAGTCTTTTCATATCCGACAAAATTTTTGAGAAGGTAGAACGGATCGAGATGAACGGAAAAGTCCTGTACCATTTTGCAATTTTCGTAATAGTTAACGAGTAATTAATTATTAAAAATCGTTGTCTTAGGCCGGCCTACCGTCCAATTCGAGCGCGTGGCAAGATGTGTCCGCCCGGCGATCGATA
>NW_011967190.1:1060916-1169645 GCF_000949405.1 Vollenhovia emeryi
CGTCCAATTCGAGCGCGTGGCAAGATGTGTCCGCCCGGCGATCGATATTGCTATGCGCACATCTCGCCACGCGCTCGAATTGGACGGTAGGCCGGCCTAAGACAACGATTTTTAATAATTAATTACTCGTTAACTATTACGAAAATTGCAAAATGGTACAGGACTTTTCCATTCATCTCGATCCGTTCTACCTTCTCAAAAATTTTGTCGGATATGGAAAGACTCACCCTGTATACAAAGAGTGCATTACGATCGATTCAAGAATGCCGCACCGTGGTGCAGTCGGAGTAATACTTCTTCATTGTTTTTTTTTCTATTCTAAAAATTGTAACAACAAAGGTGGCGATTATTCAAGTCCAAAAGGTTAAAATTGTTGCACTTTGTTATACAAAAATTTTTACAACAAATCCGAAAGAACAGGTCTCGCGCTCGTTATTCAATTACTTTTTTAATCGGCCGAGGAGCTGTCATGTTACATTCTCCAAGGCAAACGCGATATCTGCGCGACGACACGATGTGCACCGATGTCTGTATATCGTTCGCCATTCTGTCTTGCGTCATTAATTTCGGATAATCTGCAACGTGCCCAACTGGGACGACGTATCCTCGCGTCAAACGGAGCCGCGTCACAACATCGCATTTATTAAAAGTACCTTAATCGAGCGCTTCTCTTTTATCTCCGGTAACTGCCGCTGATTATTTTGTCGAGGCATTTTTTAACCGGCTATCGGGAATTTATCGCGATCGCGAAATTACGCGGCTATATTCCACCGTTGTAATTATATTATATTAAGCTTAATTCCGTTCTTCTTCACCTCATCGGCACGGATTTTATTCCCGCCCGGGAGCGCACGGGACGGGCCGGCGTTGCACCGACGAAATGATCTCGTTTCCGCCGCGCGACGACGATAGTCCGATCAGCCTTAATCTCTGTCGCATCGCCGCTTCATTCATCCACTTAGCGCGCTCATTACGCGGCGCGGCCGGTAGCCGAGCGGCTCGTAAAACACAACGAGCACTCTCCGCGGCCGTTTCGTACGGATATAACATTAAATTCGGTCAGTCCGCAATCACGCGTTACGCGCCGCATTACATAAACGTTTCAGTTCTCTTCGACGTCCGTAATTAGCTCTGAATGACGGCCGTTCTTGTGCATATTAAATCATTATGCGTGTTTATGTAACCGGGCATTAAGTCGCGGAGGGAATTTCAATCACCACTGTTAATCGCTATCAATCTTGACCGATTGAACCGCAGGGATTGTGATTCGAATCTACAACGTACCGGATACTTTCTATTCGTTACCTTTCCGTTACCGTACCGATGTTGCGGGGAAAAAAAACGCTAAAAATATTTGCACAAAGTATTAAGCCTTTAGTCTCAGTGCATGTCTGCGTGTATACATGTGTACGCGTTCCCGACATCGCGACCTTATTGTGGCCATGATAAAGTGACGAAATGCAGCGTTTATTTCGAACGCTCTCGCACAGTTTACAGTCGATACACCGATCGTAGATTACGATCCGCTAATGACGATCTTATAAAATGACGTTGTTATCCACGCGTGCGTGGATTCTTTTCGCAAACAAAAAAGTAATTGGCGTACGTTCGACACAGAACGAAGTCGCCCGTTAATAATACTCGCGAGGAAAACGAAACGGAAAGGTATGCGGGAATTTTGTTATTACGGAAAACGTATTCATTTTCATTTAGAAAAATAGCCGTAGCTCGGCAACGTTAAATAGATACATTTATACAAATTTTTCGCATTATTTTTCAAATGCTAAATCCACTTTGTTAATAACGAAATAATGTAGATTATTATTTTTTAGATTTCTTTCTTTAAATACCTCTTTCTTAAATATTATATATCTTTGTTTAGACCTTTCTCGAAACACCTTTGTACCCAAATTCCTTTTATGTATTGTCAATCGTTTCGTTAGCTCAATGTTGAGACTTTTCGCGTCTTCGTCACGTACAAGAGACGCAACGTCGTCGCGCGTATAAATCGATTATAGTCGTAAGACTCGCGGATTTTATCGCGAAGCCTGCGCGAACATTCGATCTTGACGCGGTATGACGGGCTTTCAGCACGTGTTCGAGTCACGCGTATTGCGACCTCGCGAGAATCTCCCTTCCGATCCCTTTGCTCGTTACTTCGGCCAATAGCGATCGTAATCGACGTTGCAATTTGCGTACGCGCTCCTAGCCTCGGGCGACTATCGATTAACATTTTCACTCGCCGCGCAGTATAATCGAGGCACGTTGACAGCTTTCTTACATGTTGTCTCTTTGAGATTATCGGCAGATAAAATGGAAATGCATCGTAAGTCAGTAAATCGATTGTTTGTTTAAGTCTTTCTTCGCGTCCGTCGTCGCGCGATTCCTGACTTCTATATCGATTCAACGTGATCCTATGATCGGTGCAATTCTAATTCTTATATCTATCGTCGGTGTACGAATCGAATCATTGAAATATAATTGTTATTGGACAATGTAATTATTATTTGATGTAATTTTAACACGTAAACAATAAGAGAATTTTGTTACGTGGAAAAATAATATTGATTGCATGAATTCTTTTGAAGATGAAAACATATTCAAATATTTAATGTAAAACTAATAGAATATACTTTAGATCGCAGCACTTTATCTCACTCGACTCGATTAGTATTGGAATAGTTTGTACATCTCTAATTACTAGGCTTAATAAACATTTATAGCGAATTCGGTTTGCACTGAGTGCACACTAAGGCTTGTCTACAGTCAATTTTTATATTTAAGAACCCGAGTCGAGATTTTGACCCTATGTTGAACCTTTAATTTTATTATATAGTAGGACCTAAGACAGTAAAAGAGGTCGAACTGTAAGTACAAAATTTACTCCTACTTTAAAACTGATAGTGTCTGAAATTTCTACTTTGCCAATTTATAATAGCATCAAATTAGGTCCTTTTAAGTAGGAGCTAAAGTAAACTTTTAGAATTAAAGATTCAAGGAAGGAGTAAAAAATTATAATGTCATCAAAGTAGGTTATTGCTGGTCTATGTAGGTGTATAGATCAGCTAAGTAGGTGTAAATTATCCTTAAAAGTGTCAAAGTAGTACCAAGATTTCGACTCGGGAATCGTCTTAAATATCTCTTGAAATATTTCGTAGCCAGTAAAATGATCTGTTCAGCATCCGTACGGATCAGTTTTTGGCTAAATACTCTTTGAACGTGTATTTTTAAGACAAAATTAAATATAAAAATTGACTATAAACTGGCCTGAGTGTGCACTCAGTGCGCACTAGTGCAAGCAATCGAATTCGCCATTAGTATTCTAAATATAGTTGCTTCTTACCTCGTCCGTGGCTCCTGGATCTGCCCAAGAATGAGAAGGGCTATCGCGATTAACGCGATATCACCGCGGTGCATCTCTTACATCACAATCACCTTGTTGTTATTGAATGTAAAAAGCGGATGTGCACGCGACAAAGTTTTACGCTTCCGCGGCCAGCGGATGAACGACGACGCTCACCGGAAGTTGATCGTTCGGAACTGGGATCGACCCCGTTCCGTTGTCGAGTCGGATCATGTGAGATTTGCCGTGCGTGCGAGTCTCCGTTACCGCTCGACGAGCACACACGGTCCCTCGCTCTCAGGCTCTCAGGCTCTCGTCGCGGGGACGTATTTTAACAATATGAAACTTTGTCTCTGGTGTTTACCCAACACCGGCCTCGAGCGACGTCTCGTGAGAAGTTTCTCGTCAGGATTTCGATCACTGTAATCACTCGACGTACTCGTTAGCACCTCGTGGCGGCACAAAGCCGCGCGCGCACGTGCGCGCGTACCGGTCAGGTGCGAAAGAGCCGAACTGCAGAGCCAACATTTGGATTTTCTAAAGTGTTTGCGCGCGTTTTAAAACTCTACCGCGCCGCACGGCGAATATTTACGGTTCCCAAATACTCTTCCCCAAGAGGCGTTCTCCCTTGGTCGCGGTGACTAAGCGGCCGAACGGTTCGCCTCTCGCACACGTATCTCTGAATCGCGCATATCGATCGCGTATCGCGTGCCGCGGGTGGTACTTCCATCGGTGATAATTGAGACCGGACTCGTAGAGGGCTCGCGATCCGCAAATTCGATCAGCGGGTGGCCACAGCCGCCAGAGCGCGAAGGTAACGGAGTCGTCGTGCGTGTGCACTCGCGTTCCTCCTTCGAGGAGGCGATTTGCCGCGCTATCGGTGGAATGCGGCTTTAAGTAAGATTTACCCGATTCACCTTAATGAGGCGCGATCCGGCCGCCTCGATCTTAGAAAGTCGGCTATCCCTAGCCCGGTAGACGCGTTTATCTGGGAGAAACGGCGGATCGGTTATCCTAACGAGCGAACGACGATCGCGCGCGGCTCTCGTTAGCAAATAGATACCAATTAAAAAGATAACTAAGTACCGTCATTATCGGCGCGGCGTACTTTATACCCGAGCTCCCGATCGTCAGATCACAGATACGCGGCTCACGCGACGCGCTATCGCCGGGGGACGACGATCTTTTGCCGTCTCACGCGAGAATGTCGGCCGATTGTCATCGCTGCGGAGATCCTCTTCGTCGTCTCGTTAACGATTTCGATGCCGAGGGGACTTATCAGCCGGCTCATCATCGTCACTCCCGCGCGCAAGACGCTTAACGATCCTCTCCTCCGCCGGCGGAGATCGCGCTGACGAGATCGCGTAAACTGCAAAAACCGGTGATCGATCGTCCGGCAGTCACGAGAGAGACGTGTTCGCTTCGCATCGCCTCGCGGTTACTCCTCTTCTTCCATCGCCGGTCGCGCCACTGGCTCCAACGAAGAATTCCAGCGCTCAAAGAGCACCCTCCCGACGAGAGGAGCCCTGCTACCGGTTCTTATTGTCTCGTTGTCTTATTGTTCCGCCGTGTCAGTCCTTTTGAATCCGCGCCTCGTCGACTTGGAGCACCTCGTCATGAACAAAGCCGCGCGAAGAATATCCCTTGTGAAGCTCCTTTGCGCCACTTCCTGTCCGGTATTCCCTTTTTGTTGGATCGGCAACCCTCGGTACCCGAGAAGCGCGTCGCACAATCGGCATCGGCGATCGGCTGGTCGATGCTCGTTAGCGTTCGGATCGATTCAGCGTCGTCCCGCAAACAACAGTGTGATCCAAGCTCCGGCGATCGATCGTATCCGCGCTCCACAGATCAGCATTCGCAAGAGTCGTCATCTTTCTTCGCGCGTCATCGCATCCAGGTCGTAACGTTCGTTACGTTATTCGGCGTCCATCTACACGGAAAAGATATCATCGTCTCCGTATATCGGAGATCGACGAACGCTTCTTCCGGACGACGAAAATTGTCTCGGACGGAATTGTTCGGGTAAGGCAGAAAAGAGCGCGTGTGTCGAGCGATTTTTAATACGAACGTGATTATTCAGCTAATCATGAATCGCGGGATATAATTGTCGATCCGTGTGTGTCGTGTCGCGTGCACGACACCGGCACGCGTGCGGGAACTGGAACAGAGGGTAACTGTGCAAGGTGTGCGATACAACCTGGTGCTCAAGGTAACCGCCGCCACCACCACTACTGGCACCGGCACCATCACCACCACCACCACCACCACCACCACCACCCCACCACCACTACCACCGCCTGCACCAGAACCACCACCACCACCACCACCAACCACTACCACCATCGGCACTATGACCAACGGCACGGTGATCGCCGACTACGAGTTCCTACCATGGGGAGCCAGGCCACCAGAGGGTTACTCAACGAGTAACTCGCGGAGAGTTCGACGAGCAGCGCGTCGCGCGCGCATGGGAATTTGAACGAGCGGGCAGAAAGTAAAGCGCGTGGTTCGGTCCGAGAGGAGGGCCCGCGATGGACTGGCCTCGGCCACAACCCGAGTCCTCCTACCTTTGAGATCAGGTCCCGCAGCTACGATGTTACCTCTACGATCCTACCTCCTCGCACATCTCGGCACACCTCTCTCTCTCTCTCGCTCGTCTCTTTCTCGTTTCTCGCTCTCCCCGTCTCTCTCTTTCTCGCTCTCCCCCCCCCCGCCCCTCGCCGCCCTCCCTGTACTCTCTTGCTCTTTTCCTTCGTTCTTGCTCTCTTCCTGCTTCTCTCTACTTTGCTTCTTCGTTTCATTTCCACCCGGTTCCCCGTTACCTTTCCTCCGCATTGCTGCCGTGCACGTTGTATCCTCCCGGTCGCTCTTCTCGCTACTTGCCGGCCGCACGTTTTGCTTTAGTTTGAAAGTCACTCGTCCACCCGCCAGCTCCCGCCGATGGCCTCTCTCGAACGCCAGATCGTCGTACGTCTATATCCGCGAAACCGCCATCGCGGATTTGTGCCATTGCGCGCTTTCGATCGCACGCCAGATAGCACGGCGATGATGCGCGAGAATCACAAACGCTTGTTACTGTCTCGATGATATCCGTCTTAATGGCCGTCAAGCCTTTCAGCTTCGCATGATGAAAAGATACCGATGTTAATGCAATCGAATATTTATATTGCTTTATATCGATCGTACATTATCACCATTTTTGTTATCGCAACGGCTGCGAACTTAGTAGCAAGCATAAACTGTGCAATAGCAACATTTGTCTATAAACCAATAAAAAAATATGTGATAACAACGTGAAGCAATATAAATGTTCGATTGCGTTAATTTCTTATCATTTTTCTTACCTTCTATAATAATTTTTGCACAAATTTTGCATAAACTATATCATTTTTACATAAAATTATGTATTTTATGCTCTTCGTTAAATGAAATTGACGCCTCGTATTCCTAGTGGAATACGAATACCAAAATTCGACTTGTTTAATATCGAAGATCAGTTTGAGAGTCCGATTAAGTTGTTCGATTAATTGAACTCGTTCAGCACGAGAAGGATAATTGACTGCTCGTACACCTACGTTCGACAGGAGGTCAGGTCCTTTTGCAACTCTTTCTAAGGTGCTGTGCATTATGCTTAAATTTATTAACTTAGCCATGCAAATTATAACTCGAAAGCCTTACGAACGCATACTCGAGACTTCAGACGGAACGAATTGATCACTTCAATTACAGATAAAGCCATATACATATAAAAACTTGAAAATACGATAGTGACATCGTAGGATTTTTTATTATTCAGTAAGACATACAAAGCTACCTCGATAGTTACTTCCATTTCATTTATGTTATTCGCATTTTAGATAGAAAATTATTATTTAAAGGACCGAGCAGAGTCTATTATCCTTATAACGTTACGTAACCGATTGTGAGAAACGTGCGATGAACGATATATATCTGCGTGCAAATGTTCGATCCTATCGTAGGCACGACTTTGTTTCGGGAATGGATCGGTCGATCCGATCGGTCCAATCGACTCGAGGTAGACTCGACGCGAGAGGTGTGCCCGATCCGGCTGACGACTATACATCGACACACTTAAGAAAATGCTCGAGATACTACCCAAACGATCTTCGCGATGAGATCTGATTGCTCATGCCGAGAGAGGGAATTTTAAGGATGTCACTCTCGAGATATCTCGTTGCGTTGCGTGGAACGAATCGATCATTAAATGTCGCACTCGGGAATCCGCGATGAATACGTGACTGGTACTTGGCCGAAGAGTCCGCCGAAGGTAAAATAACTGTTTTATAATAAACATGCCGAGACATACCCGGCTCGCTCATTCGACCAGGTTTTTCGGTTTTTCTCTTCCCTTTTCTCTCCATTTTTTTACGTTCGGCAATCAGGAAAGTTATCGGTGCCGCCGGGGTACTGTTCGTGACATCGGAAATTAGTATGTTGAACTCTTGCAATTTCCTGCCCTCTTATAGGCCCGTGGCATGCAAAGTGCGAGCGCGGCCGTTATACATGCACGGTGAGTAAAGTATATACACGCGGGCGATGAAAATTTTATTCGGAGGACGGATCTCGTTGAGCCCCGGCTTACGTGGACTTCGCAGTTCCCTTTGCCGTTCGGGGAAACAAGCGTGCCGTATAACAACCAAGAGCGGGCCCCTTGAGCGAATTCCATTAATTATATACTATTACGTCGTAATTGTACGCCATATGTTTTCGATTTTAAGGGGGTCTCGTCGAGTCGGATCGCCGTCTCACGTGCATGCCTCACACGATCCGATGCTGTCAAGCCGGGGAGAAAAAGAAATAAGGTGATCCCGGCCACGAGACCCCCGGCAACGCTACAAAATACGCGAGCTCCATTTTCGAAAAGAAGGACGCGGAGGATCCTGATGGGGATCCGGCGCGAAACCACCTTTGGCCGGAGCGCACTTAATTTAAGTATACACCTTCCCCGCCTTATTGCTAGTCGTGTATAGATCTCGGCTCTCTATTTCTCCGCTCCGTTTCTAGGATCGTGAAATTATATGTTCTCGTCTTGTAAAAATCGGAGCGTGGTGTATAAATGCGACGTTGATGCGGACGGTGCGATTCGTGACAATAACGCTCTATCATTTTATTTGTGTGAGCCAGACAAACGACAGGAAACATGTCTGGCTGAGCAGAGCGACGGCATTCGATAGACAACCAGCGAAAAAGGGGCTCGTTCACGTAGGATTGCATTTTTTCTATGAATACGTATAAATCGTCGTATAGAATTGTCCACCGATAATAATTATAATTTTACAATCACGGGGCGGCGATAGCGGATGTGCCGGAAGTTATGCCGCGTCACGGGGATGTAGGTACGTACAAAACACGAAAGACAAAGCCGGCGCTCTGCGAATTCATCGGGAATCCTCATTTTACGCTCATCTTGTTCGCTACTTCGCGTGTCTCTCGGCGCGATCGAGGATTCTCTTGCACGGGTGACGGACGAGCACCGTAAAAATGTTTACAGCCCACCGTGAATTTCGAGCGCGCGGTTTTCACGCTGTAGCACTTTAACGAAACATCATTAGTTTTACGACATAGCCGGTAATTTATAACACCGTTTAATTAGCGACGCTTTACGGACAACGCGACGTAATGACGGCTGTCACCCATGCCGCGACAATATGTTTCCATGAGCCTTACGATCTCTTGCAGCTTCCACGGACGCGGGAAATACTGCATTTAAGTCAGTTCCCGATGATGAAAGTACGTGCAAAAGAAACTTTTTTTAATTACTCTAACAAAATTATTTAATCACACGCGCGCGTTTGTCGTACTTTCCGTCCCGTGGTATTCAATACCGCGGTTTATGAAGCGACGTCCTGTTCTCATTATCATGATAAAATTCAAGCTACGTTACACCTGCGGCGAAGCTCGGGGATTTTCGTGACCCGGCCCTTAGATAAATTATCTGAGAGTCTCTAATTCGAGCCGCATAATGCTAGGAACTCTACGGCCGTGTTAAGGTCGTTTATGACTCCATTATTAGCCGGGCGATCGATGGTCGGAAAGGTAGAGGTACAAATACTCGAAATTACTAAGACGAATAGCCTAGGCTTTCCTCTAAATCGTTAAATTCATCGAAAATCCACGGCCCTAAATCTAGGTAGAGTCGGACAGCTTAAATATTTTTATATTTTGTGTACAAATTTTGTATTAGGTCTATGCATATGAAACCATCGTTCACACATAGATGGCTCTCGTTTCGAATTGCATGAGCGTTGACAGCTGAATATTTTGGTTAAGTTAGGTTAGACACCTGTCATCTGTATTCAGTTCACGAAGGTTTCATTTCGCTGAAGCAATTGTTTTTTTACGTCGATTGAAAATGGCATAATTTATGCCCAAAAAAGAGCATTTGCGGGAAGTTTTACTTTTCGCATGTCGGTGGAAGAAAACTGCAGCAGAAGCTCATCGAATGCTTGTGGAAGCTTATGGCGAGCACGCTCTTTCAGAATCAACGTGCAGAGAATGGTTTCGACGTTTCAAAAATGGTCATTTCGATCTTGACAATAAAGAACGTGGAAGACCTGAGAAGAGGTTCGAAGACGAAAAATTGCAAGCATTGTTGGATGAAGATTCATGTCAAACGCAAGAACAGCTTGCAGAGGTATTAGAAATTGATCAAGCAACTGTTTCCAGACGTCTACATGCTATGGGAAAAATTCAAAAAGAAGGAAAGTGGATTCCGTACGAACTGAAAGAGAGAGACATTGAAAGACGAAAAACCATATGTGAAATTTTGCTTGCCAGACAAAAAAGGAAGAGTTTTTTGTATCGAATCGTCACTGGCGATGAAAAATGGATTTATTTTGACAATCTCAAACGCAAAAAATCATGGGTTGATCCAGCCATCATCATCGCAAGCAAAACGGAATATCCATGGAAAGAAGGGTTTGCTCTGCATCTGGTGGGATCAAAAGGGTGTCGTGTATTTTGAACTTTTGAAACCTGGTCAAACGGTTACAGCTATCGACAACAACTAATCAATTTGAACCGAGCATTGAAGGAAAAACGTGAAGAATGGGCCAATACACACGGAAAAGTAATTTTGCTCCATGACAATACTCGGCCACACGTTGCGAAACCAGTCCAGGAAACGTTAGAAACACTGGGCTGGGAAGTCTTACCCCACCCCGCGTATTCACCAGACATAGCCCCTTCAGACTACCACTTGTTCCGTTCGATGCAGCACGAACTTTCGGATCAACGCTTCAATTCCTATGAAGAAATCAAAAATTGGCTTGATGAATGGATCGCCTCAAAAGACCAGGATTTCTTTGAGCGCGGAATCCGTCTCTTGCCTCAAAGATGGGCTAAGGTTGTGGCTACTGACGGACAATATTTCGATTTCGATTGAGGTACTCCTACATTTTGATTTTCAAATAAATGATTACTTTTTGTAAAAAAAAACGATGGTTTCATATGCATAGACCTAATATATATAAAAAACGCAACGTCATTAATACTTTCTTTCAAGAACCTCTTTTAAAAAATCTCGGCTGGCTCTTGAGATAGCGCGGTCCGTCCCGAATAGAGTAAACACGTTTCCTTCGCGGTGTCGTTGTTAAGGCCCCAAAAGGGCCTACCCCAATCTTTTATATCTCGGCGGATACAATGCCGCCGGGAGACCTAAACTGGCTAGCATGTAGAAGACATTGTACCCGACAAACATCTGCTCGAAATACAAACCGCTAATAGAAGTGCACAAAGAGATATCACTAAAGAAAAATAGCTCGACAAAAAAGCATAGGGGAAGCGACGAAATCTGAACGAAAAATGGGGCGAACAACCATGTCTGCGATGTAACGAAAAAAAGGAAAACTGACAAATAATAGGTGCTAATAGAGAAGTTTGCTCTAAAAAAAGTTTACGGTTTAATAGCGACATTTCGATGACAAAAGATTCGACCTTTTAGAAGAAGGCGTTATAAATCGTATCGCGAAATTCAATCGCGGAAGCGTTACCGTGAGAGTTTCGCGATTAGAAATCTCCTACCTCCCGCCGCGCTCTCATAAATCAACCGATGGCGGAATCCACGAGAAAGCGTGGATTTTTTGAAGTGTTTCCCATACAGAAAGGCGCGCGATCGTCGCGGTTACGTGCGCACGTGCGTCGGGGTTTTAAGCGCGAGCGTCGCTTTTGGAAGCAAACACGGACTCGGGCGATCCCGAAGAAGGAACCGAACGAGGAAGAGAAAGAACCCGCGTGGAAAGGGTGGAAAAAAAAACTTCTTCTCGCTCTCAGTCATTGGTTACTAGCGCAGACGCGAGTCCTTTCTAGTGTGGGTCGGCTGAGAGTATTTAATAGGAAGCAACGAGCAACAGGTACGAGCGAGCTCGCCTTGGGTTACGCCCATTCCGACTCGCGCTTCTCGTCGTACGGCCGCTATTTTCTCTTTATTGGCGTGGCTTTTCTCCCTTCTACGATCTTTCTCGCCGACCGGAAAGCGCCGTCATGATCTCGCACTTGGCCGACTGGCGGCACTCGAGATCGTCTTTCGCGTGGCGATGCTGGAAAGCTCCAACATCGACGTGGACATCTTAGGTGACCGGGGAGTTGCATTTTATAATAACGAGCAATCGTCGAGTATATCCTTAATAACATAACAGAAATTACTGGTCTGCAAACTGACATGTTTATAATCAGGGATAAGGAGAGAAATTTTCAGGACGTTGTGCCTTAAATTAACTACTCCCGGACGCGAATATACATATTTTGATTATTTTCATTATTTCTCAAAGCCTGTGAAGCGCACGTCCGAAAGATCCGACGAAGGATCGACGGCCGTTGCGAGTTCGCGGTAGGTGCGCTCGCGAGACTAAACTAATTTTCCACGAGTAACGATCGCCACGTTGATTGTTTTTGTTACCGACGTCTCGGACGCCTCGGAGAAAGAGAAGACGAGAGAGCGTAAGGACGGAAGGGGGGGGGGGAGGCAGAGAAATTTTAAGGAGCGAACGAAACGGAATCTCGTGATGGGCTCTCGGGATCTTTTTAAAGTGCCGCGGTCTTCCGATAATTAGAGGGCAGCCATTGTTACACCGGGGCTCTCGAGTGGAGGGGGAGAACGGGACGAGAGAGGAACGCGCGAGAGGGAAGAGAACCGGCGGACGGCGAAACGAGACTCTCTCGGGGAACGGAGAAAAAAAGGCCCGGCCTACCCCGGCCACGGAAATACATGATTTTAAGAGCCGCCACACGGATGGAAACGGTAAACGACGTGAGTGAAATCGAAAGAGGAATAACACGAGCGCGAAGACGCGAAAAGATCGTGAGAACGAGAGAAAATGATGATGTCGAAAGCAAGCGCGCCCGCACGGAGCCGAGCGGCGCGAAGGGGACGCCAGCCGAGCATTCGAGATAACTGATTTAACGCTTTTCAGGGAACCCCGGGCCGCTCGTTCGCGATAACGCATTTCGATCCGACTACTCTTGCGAATATAATAAGCGATCTCGGACAGCCCTGAATGAATTCATGATGAGAATTTCATTATAAATGTATGCAACATCAGCGCTATTCTATTTCTAAACAAATTTCCATAATAAATTTACAAATGTAATAATAAATAAACAAATTTGAACCTCTCATGGACCGCCGGTAATAAGATAACTAAAGCCCGAATCAGACTAGCAACTGTCGACGCGGATTGGATTGGGATTGGCGACTGGCGATTGTCTTCTGGCCAATGAGAGCAAAGCAACGATTTAATCGGCACTCATTGGCTAGAGCACAATTGTCAATCGCCAATCCCAAGTCAATTCGAGTCGGCAATCGTTAGTCTGATTCGGTCTTAATGTACATACATTCGTCAACCGCGAATATTAAATTTGCCAGTTGGGATCGATGAATATATAATACATTAGTAATAAATAAAATTAATAAATATAACAAATTTCTAGATAAGTATGATATACGTCGCTCGATGCGCAATAAACGTGCGAAACTTGAAGTCACAGGCGGTTCAGAAATACCCTTTAGCGCTGGTCTTACCTCAGGAGCAACCATCGAATCTCCCTCATTATGCTGTATCGTAATTAAGCAGCTGCATACTCCATCGCAATCGATGAAATTACTTCAGGCCCGCTTCCTCACAAAGCGACCGACGTGCTCGGATATGCGAACGACACCGCCCGATGAATCACATCGGCAGGCAATTAGCGCGTCTACCAGAGTTTCCATAAATCATCTCTGTCCGCTCCTTAACGGCGCGGTACAAATTGGGCCACTTGGTCTCGTTTGATAATAACGGCGGCGCTTTCTCCTCGAAGAGTATCACCCGTGTGCATCGCCTCTTCCACAGTCATACGTCACATGAATGTCGAAAGTTTTCCGAGGATGGAGAGCGGGCTATCGCGTCCTGCTCGATCGACACGTAACACCTTCGATACGTCACGCTGCAATTTCCATCCGCGTCGTCGCGAAGAAATAATGGTGAGACGCATTTTCTCGAAGTCATTCTCGGATGACTTGCGTCTGCATTTAATCTCGCGACGGGCCGCACGCTGTCTTTAACATGTCCTGACACTTTTACGTTTAGCAGACGACGAAAACACTGCGTATCGAGAACACGTTGCGACGCAAAACGCGTCGTCACCTTAGCTATTATTTCTATCTACGCCGTGTAACGTAGTTGGAGAACGTAGAGGGAGACCCGTCGACGTGGATAGCTAGATCGGACAATCATAGTTGCCAGAGTTGATTCCTGTATGCAGGGCGTCTAACGAACACCTCTCCAGTCCACAAGCCGGAACGGTGGGTACGTGGAGAGTCGCGGATCCAGCACGGTGAACGCCACGCGCGCGGACGAGGGCTCTCCAGCGAGTCGGAATTAAGAGCGGCGAGGACGACGCGTCTCGCAGACGGGACCTCGGTGTCTCGCCTGCATGATAATTGGACCAAGTTCCCAGGCCACTGTTTCTCTGATAACAGGTTCTCCGGTTTCGGTGCACACAGTTTCCAGCGGCCGTATCGCGCGCATGCGTGTTCCCCTCGCGCCTCGCCGCCCCGACGTCTCATCTCCTCTTTGAAGAGGTCGTAAAGATAATACCCACATTGCTAGCCCGGTAGCATCAGCACGGAAAATTTATCCAGATTCCGTTTCAATGGAGATCGTTCGGCGCGATTAATTAACTCGACGGACGGGCCAGGATCGCAGGCGGCCATCATGAGGGCTCGCCGGCATCGGCAGCGTCCCGTTCTCTCGCAGACGGCAGGCCCTATTGTCATTGTTTACGAGCGACGTCGCGCGTCCGTCTCTCGAGGAATCGACGCGCGGCTCCGTTTACACGGGGTAATTAGAGCGGACTTTTCATCCCTCGGACAATGCGCGTACTATATTTTCGGTTAGCCGGATTAATTAAGCGCGCAATTAGCGGCGCTCATTAACGTTGTTACAAATATTTCAACCATTCTTTGAATATCTCCTCTTTAGATGTTGTTGGAATTTATACGATTGTTTTCAACAGCTCAATACGCGTGTGGCATATATTAATAAGTAGATTTCATTCATTTCAATATTATTGACGTATTAGCGTATTTTATTTATTCAGTTTGTTTTAATTAATATTGTTTTGTTCTGAGGCTGGCTAATTGTAAGTATAAAGCCAAAATGTTAACGTGTAGCGATTATATGATTAATGTCACTTTCTACCAATCTATATACATATATATGTATGTATACCGAGATAAACGTAAAAAACTAATTTTTATGAGTTTTTCATGGTTTTTACCGTGAAACTCAAGTAGTTGCCAATTTTCACTACGATATTCGTAATCAGCGCGTAAAAATACGTAGAAATACCGAGTTTCGAAAAAATCGGGGGTATGTACTTTTCGAAACTTTATCCCTAATATTAATGATAGTAATTATTATAATAACAATTATTGTTAATATACATACAACCTATAAATAAGGATCATCTATATATAGATGTAATAATAATATAGATTGTAATATTTCTTGTGTACGATATGTGCCGCATGTCGTAATGAAGGATTTAAAATCCCATTTGCTAAAAGGAACTCATCGTGCTGACAATGGTACCCTTTCGGGGATCGTTCCGGCGTACCTAAGACACGATCGTGCCTCGCGCTCTTTTAGTTAACTGTGAGTCGGGTCAATTTGAGCAGTGGTTTCCCCCGTTCCAAATATCCCTGCCTTTACGATCCATAAAGGGACGAAACTCGCTTTTAGTGGCTATTACACGAATCTCTGGCTCGGCGTAACATTTACGGCTCACGTACCGCGTGTGCGGCAGTCGTTAAAATATATCGCGCGGTCTGCATGCTCTCAGTGCGCGAGCCCACTTTACGTTTATAATTAACCATCCGCGTTGTCACTTTCCTACGCGATTCTTCACCGGTCCTCTCGAATGGTAACAGATATTCGGCGTTACCGCCGTTGTAATAAATTTTTAACTTTCTCGACATAAAAATACATTTCGACGGGAAATTCGGTCTCGCCCGAAGCTCAGCTTGGATTAGTCTCATTTTACGACGCCGTTCCTTAAGGTTCTAGGAAAGATCGACCCTCGGCGGCGCATTGTGCATGACCCTTTACGTCGATTCGACTCTTTCGTACAAATGCGCAGCGGATACGATGTATGTAAAGTATACGAGGGCATAGGAAATGTATCGCCGTGTCGGGGTTCTTTGAGAGAAATCACGCGTAGGCGCGCGCGAGGCTCCGTTCAAGCCCCGTATCGCGGAGAGAATCCGCGACTTATTAGGCGCCGACGCGGGTCGGTCCAATTTGCAGCCTCTATTAATACGAGAATCTAGTTCGTTTACTAGATCGATTATCTATCTCTTCACTGGGCGATCTATTCATCACGGCGATGCAGTAAATCTCTCTGTCTTTACAAATTTACATAAGACTTCACGTGAGAAGAAGATGAATGCTCAACAAATCGGGACAGCACTACACATTCGATTCCCTGTGTTATATTTTATCAGATTATCGATATCGAGCATTTTCTTCAATTTTCTCTCTCATTGTCAATCTGCATTTTTATCCTGGAGACGCATGTTCATGAATATCAGACTAAAAGAAGGATCTTAACATAAAAAAGGCCATTTATTTGAAATAGGACATTTTTATAATTTATTTTTCTATAGAGAAAAATAGAAAATTACTTTTTAATTAAAAATTAAGAAAAGAAAAAATTAAATTAGATGTCACCTTCAGAGAGAGTAGATCGTAAATGTAGTTAAAATTTTTATCCTACAATAGCCTGTTAACTTAATTTTTTTAATTAAATATCTAACGCAAAGAGCCATGAAAGACCGAATGTTTTAACAATAAGATTAGTTCTATATTCACAAATTGGATAAGTGCAAATAGGAAACTTCCTTTAATTTTCTAATATATTTTTTATTCTATTATTATGTAGGCGCACTCTCTAAAAGTCAATCAGTGCATTATTACTGAAAACAGTTGAAAGTATAGCACTGAATAATTAATTGTGCTATAACTGTGAATCAGTGAACATTCACTGTTTTCAGTGATAATCCACTGATTAACTTTTAGAGAGAATATTATTAGTACAGTACACGACATTTGTATGCTTATTCATTCATAGCAATTTAAAAAGGTTACGTGAATGGTCTTCAAAATGTTGACCACAAAAATTTCTTAGCATTTCTCAGGCTTTAATAAAGGAGCGAGGGAAGAGAAACCCACAATCTACGCCTGTATTGGCAATTATTATGACAAACGATTTGTATAACTCGAAATACAAGCATAATTGGAAACAAACAGACAACATTATCTAGAGTTTGGACCATGCCCCGCTCTCAGTTACTCCCTCTCTTTCTGTTCGACTATCTTTCGCCGGAATTTATTGCGTCAACGAGTTGATTATCAAGGAGCCGATCAGAATTTACGCACCTGAGCGATCTCACGCACGACCAAGCGCTTTTTACGCTTCCCTCGTCAGCGTCTATGAATATTAATAAGGTTGGCGGATCGACGAAATCCTCGACGCGCTGGAAGATATTTCTTTTACGGGACGCAGTATTGCATTGAATTCAATTAATTACTCCGATCGATTCTTACAAGTAGGCGGTTCGTTCATAGCTGGATCCCATCCTGTTGCAAAGTTTATGATTACAAAAAAAGTGAGGAGATTTTCTCACGTACGATTAAGCCTCCCTATTTTTAGCACGGAATATCAAACTCTTTATTTCTTACCTCTCTCCTCAGTTCTGATTTTATTTCAACGGCGATTAAGAACAAGAATATCGTTGCTGGCGCAATTAAAATGATATTTCATTTATACGCCGCAGAAATAAAGTGGGGATTAACGAGGGCTAAGAACAACATGAAAAATATAAGCGGATTAAAGGAAAATTTGGAGAGCTACAAAAAGCGATGTTAATCCTTTCATGACCACAAGGACATATAAATCTTATAGATGCCACTTACAAAATTTAAAAGAACTCGTGCATTCTTTTTCTAAGAAAAAAACTTGAAATAATTCGGTCATGAAAGGGTTAATATTCACTATAGTTGAGAGTGTCCTTCATATTTCCAGCGTTCTTTGTTCCGTGCTGCGTTTTGGCTTCGGCTTTCGAATGCCTTCCCAAGAGGATCACAGGGAGTCACTTCTATCGATACGTTGACCGCACGATCAAAGTGGCTCACGTGGCAGGAATTTCATCTCGTTTCCTCGAACTGTGTCTCTCCTGTGTGTGCGAGCTGCCGAGATGCACGGGGAGCGCCCTCCCTCCCTCCCTCTCTCTCGCTCGCGGAAATAATTACTCGTGGCAATTAACCACGTATATAATTAACTGATAAATTGATGCGTTAACTGCTCGCCATTACGCGCGATTTAAGATTGATCGTGCGCGAGATGGGCCGATATTTAAATCACAAGTAATTTACGGAACGTTCGTACGCGGGACGCGTACGGTATACGGTCTACTTTCATACGCGAAACCGTGCAAACTCGAGGTATCTTATCGAGGACTCGGGGGGTCTTACAAAGACCTCTCGAAAATATAACTCGCGCGATATGAATCTGCCGTTCTTTGTTGCAGCGGGAATTAACGAGGAAAAGGAACGATTGTATAATACATTACAACGTGCATATTTGTCACTCGATCACACACACAATATTTATGGGACAGAAGCAAGACTCTTATGCATACGCCGCAAACTATCCGTAATCTTATTCTTCACTGAAACCGCGCCATAAATCAGCGATTGGTCATGCTCGATTAGATCGCGTATTACGTCCGGAAACCTATTATTACATTTCGTAAATCCCGTCAGACGCGCATGCCGTCGCGTATCACGGCTAAATAGAACGCACAGAGTGCATGCCCTTCGAGAGATAATTATCTAATATTATTTATTTACCGATATACCGTACCGATATGCTGGAAACGCCGCGCCGTTACCGCGTCCGGAGAATTCCATTAGAAAGGAAAACGTAACTGTCCCTCGTGTATTTCGAAACTTCCGGTATAATTAACGCACAAGTTGGTACGCGCAGGCGGATCTCTCACCCACCACGCGATTCCTCTCGCTCGCTCGCTCGCTCGCCTGCCCGCGCCTCGTGGATGACATTAATAAACACCTATTACGCGCAGGACGACGTCGCCGTTCCTCATCGTAAAATTGTCCGCGACGAGAAACAACCACGGACGTGAGAAATTATCGTCTTGAAACGGGAATCACGAAGACCCGGGGGGGAATTAAGACACGTGCAATTAATTAATAGAGAAATTATTTATTAAAACACTGGCGTCTCTTGACAGCGTAATTGGAGGTTCTATAATTCTTAAACAGGAATCTCCGTGTCTCCGTCTTGAGCAATTCCGAGTGAGAGGAAACTGAAAAACACGAACGCAGACGTTTATTGCGAATTTATTTATCGGCTTGCAGAGCACACCGTCAAAAATTGTCATCGTTTCCCCGATGAAATCTTGACGGGAGCTCGTTATTTAAAAAAGACACAGTCCATTTCGCATTGCAATTGAATGATCAACGATAGCAGTTGTATACTTACATTAGCAATTACTAATAGACCGTGAACTCTCACAGCAGCTTTTATTGTATCGTAAATCACTCGGCCGTGAGTGTAGATAAAATATCTCTCTATGCCGTACCACATCGTATTTCGTCTAATGGCAGAAATCGTTGTAATTGCGGTGTCGCTTTTTTTTTTAGCGAGTGGTACAGCAGGATACATTTCAGTCGAGCTAATTGGAATAATAATTATTTATGCATACCAATAATTAGTTATGCATAAACCAATCATTGTATCTTATCGAGGATATTATCGATATAAACAAGTAATAGTTTGATAATTATCGAATTGATTGATCACCGAGAGCGATCTCGCGTTCTCGTGAAACAGTAAATCTTCCTAATTGCGACGGAGAGGGGCGATACGAATCGAATTCCCATCCGTGTCCTCGTGCAGAGTCAATCCCATCTCTTGCAACACAGGATTACCTGGCACCCCCGTTCTTTTACAATTTCTAATTACTTCCTGATTCTGCGGATTTCCCTGGCATAGATTCCTCACAGCGAGAATGGTCCATTGTAAGATAACTGCATAGAAATTGTCGCTAATGAAATGAACAGCGAAAACAAAGAGATATGACAAAAGTAAAGTAAAATTACACTTACGCGGATTCCTCGCGTCTATGTTGCAACAATCCAGAAGCACTGGAATTCCATCTATCTCGCGAAACTGGAATCACATTATATCGTGATATTTTTTTTAACGACTAACAAATACTTCGATACACATTTTAAATCGATTTATATAATTCGTGTTAAATTATTAATTAAATATTACGTAACGTTAACTCGCGCACAACTAACCGCGTTTGACTCTCAAAGTCCACCTTTCCTTGTAACTCGTTAAATTTTAATATCGAGAATCTTTAATTAATTAATCATGTGTTTATATTCTTTTATTCAAAACGTTTTGAAGCAAATCACGAAGAACGCTTTTGACACACATACGCGATTGAGCGATGATTGAGTTAAATATTTCTTTTTCCGTAATAAATTGAAACATGTGAAATATTTATACATTAACACCCTGTCACGGCTCTTAGACCTTTATTCCTTCAAATTTGTGTTCATCACACATTTGAGCCATACAAAGTTTATTAATTACGCGGATGTAACACGCGTTTCTTACTTTCATTTAATTATTTGTTCGGGTAGGAGAGTAATAATGGGAATACATTGTAGGGATGATTGTACTGTGTTTTAAGTCTGACGATTTAAGTCGGCGCGCAGTTCTCGTTTTTCGAATACTGTCACGATAGGTGGCATTCGGGAATCGACATTAGACTGTTTATTGCGAGATGTGTTTCCATATGCCTCGATGGTCGAATTGGTTGAGACGCCCGTCTAGAAAGGGAGGTTCAGGTTTAAACCCTGGCTAAGGTAATATTCTTCGCAATAAATTTAAAAATCTGAAATATTTAGACATTAACACCCTGTCACGGCTCTTAGGTCGGTATTCATTATCACAACAGTCCGTTCTTATATTTAAGATCATCTTAAGTATACTCTTAATGTGTTTTCAACCAATCACAGAGCCATATTAGCGTCTTAAGACAACACTTAAGATGATTTTGAAATAAGAATCGACTATGAATACCAACCTTAGTCCTTTATTCCTTCAAATTTGTGTTTATCACATTTAAGCCATATAAATTTTATTAAATATATTTCTGCGGCAACAAGATTTATTACAACGGATGTGATCAGCAAAAAAATGATGTACAATTCTACTGTCGTGTGACTACGGCGATGCACACGTGTCATCCTCGATGCTAGGAGACTGAATTAATATTCCGCCCGCAGGGGCTCGCGTTTCCGCTCTGATACATCATAACTTATTTATCTGTCAATATGCACGCGGCGCAAACTTTGTCATCTCGCGGATCCTAAATTCGCAGCGTGTGTATCAGATTTCGATCATCTCGCTGCATCTCCCAGTCAGATGGAACACTTAATTTCGCTTTGTCCGACACGACGGGCCCGCGTACTATTGCGTACCTTTTGTTCACGTGTATTCCCGTACCATCCGCGCGCGCGAGAGATGTAATCAGCGGGAGAGAAATATCGATTTACCGGTACACACGCATAGCGCGCACAAGCGTGGCGCGCAACAAAGGCCGAATTTATATTTTGCAACTCTGTCGAGGCTCCCTACTCTCGCCGCGCTTGAAAATAACTTATCATCATTCACGGGGTATAATTTTAATCCTTTTGAGTGTACGGAACAACGCGACGCCCGAGCGTTCTGTGTGGTCGGAACTCAAACGGCAGCCAAGCGTGCGCTTACGGTGATTCTTTTTCCTCGCGTGCGAAGCTTAAGATACACCGAGTGCTTCTGTAACGTACGGCCTGAATGTACGGACTTTTATTAAAGTACCTGCGCTTTTGTCAAGTTTATAACATGCTATTTATCCGAAAGGATTAATTACTCTGTGGATAGGAAGTTCGAAAAAAATATATACGCTAGACACGTTTATGCTGTGAATAATTGAAAACTCAAAAGTACCGCGCCGCGTAGATGGAAATATACGTGCACGCATCTGTTTGCGATAAAAAGGAAGAATTCGAGAACTGTAATTAAAAGAAAGAAGTAAAGAATTGGTCATAAATAGCAATAATGCTTATAATAATTGAATATGCGTGTGCTATCTTAGTTATCTTTTTCTTGCCTATTTTTTATGTTTTACTATATATCGATTGTCACGTTCGGAATTCGCCGTTCTAATTCTTCTCGCGACCACGAGGCGCACTTTAACGGCATACCCGAATCGAAGGATCGAAGAAACGTTTCTTATCGACGCCAGATAAATATTGTGAATTTCACATTCACTTCTTCCTTGAGATTACGTGACTTTGTGCGAACGCGGACGATTAGTAATGATATAACGAGGGTCCCGTGTGGCGCAGAGAAATGTGCGCTGCTTAGTAAACAAATGAACGAGAAGATCCGAGTTTAAATCCACCTACGGATACCGCCGGTTTTTCGGACGCCACCTCTTTCTCGGAGGTAGCGTCCGAAAAAACTACCAAGAGTATCCTGCCACACATATCCCTATCCTCCGACAAGGGGGTTGGCGAGAGGCTAACAACCCCTCACCGTAAAACACCCACTTGGGGCGGTAGAACCGGTTATGACGATGATGATGATAATGAGAGTCCCAGGTTCGAATCCCGGCTCTCGTATCTAAACGCTATATATAAATATTTAAATGCTAAATGACGCACACGGCGTGGAGAACTAAAAGAACTTGTTTCTTCTAATATTTAATATGAAAATTTTCATGTAGTCGCACTTACCAGATCTTGACACCGTTTGTTCTCATGCACTATGTTCGCAATGACTCGTATTAGTCCCGCCTTAAAGCCATACGCGGGATGGTCTTGTGGATCATTTGCCGCTGTTGCTTCGGATGCCTCGGTAGCGCTCGCTTTTACGTCTGCAGCTTTCCCGCGGGCACTAGGTGCCACTTGGCTTAAATTCGTTATTGGAGTGAAATAATTATTCCTTTCCTTTCCCGCCATGTGTAAGGACAACAGAAGGTCTGTAAATATAATGCACTCGTATCATTTCTGCATCCCATGTGTTTGTGCCGGGAGGCTGATTGTACTTACATTTACAATTGATAAGCAACGGGGCATCCTTCACGATCTTGCATTGCGTAGTAAAAAGTCCCAGGATATTAAGAATAAGGATAATTTCCATGGGATCTACGCTGTCCACGTACGTGTCCACGGTCTTTAAAATGCAATCGCTCTTTCTGCAAAATATTAGCGCCAGAAACTCAGCCTGGTCCACCGTGAGCACTGCATCGAGATCGGATTGCCAGGATTTCTGCATCTCGTTGTAGACAATTTCAAGTAAATCTAACTTTTCGCTCGTAGTTACATTATCGTACACGTCTTTAAATACATTCGGTCGATGTAATAGGAGTAACAGTGCATCCGTCGCAGACGTAAAACCTTCTTTGATAGGTTTTAGCAACTGTAAACATAGATCTCTCTCATCTGCGAAATAGTTGTAACATAATTTTTTTAATGCATTGTGCACATATATGCAAGCCGCGCTGGCGAGAGATCCGCGATCAGACTGCATGCAACTCCTAAAAATAATTAAACAATTAATTGAGAACAATCTCTAACACGTAACATAAGGAAAGATTATGAGAAATATATGTAAACTCACAATACGGCTTGTTTCAAGTTATCGCAACTTAAAGATCTCATAACACTGTCTGCGGATGTTACATCCGGACACGCGTACGTAAATAAATTGCTTAAAAACTGAATGCTGAGCCTAAAGATATCGAATTCACTGTCAATCGAGCAGTCCGTGGACTCGCCACGAGACTTAATGTAATCCACAGTCCATTCTGTCACTCCGTCGTAAGGAAAGTGAGAATCATGGGGATAATCACAGCCGTCGCCTTGCTCGCACAGGTCGCTCTCGACTAATTTATCATATAAACTTATCCTGTATCTAACAGATTCCACGTTGTCTATCGTATGTTGTTTGTGTTTGTAACTATCGAGACAAGAGTTCCCCAGACACTTCAGGCACAAAATTCTAATCGTATCTGGAGTAGCTTCGCTCACGAGCGCATGACACATCTGTGCCAGGATCCTTGCGTCGGGCATTAATCTGAAAAAAACGTAATAATCGTGTAATAATTGTTTTGCGATACTTATCTGTCAATTGGCAACCGATAAACATTGTGGTAATTATGTACTTCCGGTTCCTCATCTCCGATATCGATGTATAAAGGCTCACTCGACGCGTTTTTTGAACGAGAAACAACTTTGTCCTCAGGCAAAATCGTCGCTGTCTCGTGAAGCGAGATATTAAGCGTTAAAGTTGTTAACTGACCAGGTTGTTAACTGATCAAGGTTAGGAAACCTGTCACACCGACGATATGCAGCGACTGGGATTACTACATTTACTGCACTTAATCGCAGGTGTCAACAAAGCGTGCTGTTATTAAATGCTGAATTAAAAAATCTACTAGCCTGTATGATATAGAAATGTTTATATTGTAATAAATATTGAATTTATTATAAAACCTGTTTCATGGTTCCTCTTCAAAATTGGCCAATGCGCTTGCTCTGTATTCACTGTAAATATTCTCTGCTTTAATAAAATACACTAATTTCTTTATGAATCTATGCTTTAGATTAAATTAGTGTCATTATTAAGGCAGAGAATAGTCGCTGCATACCGTCGGTGTGACAGGTTTTCTAACCTGATCAGTTAACAACTTTAACGCTTAATATCTCGCTTCGCGAGACAGAGCGACAATTTTGCCTGAGGAAAAAGTTATTTCTCGTTGAAAAACGCGTCTATTGAGCCTATATACATCGATATCGGACCCTAAAGTACATAATTACCAACATTGTTGTCTCATACGTACTCTGATTCCTGTCTGGCGAAATACTTCGGTTTGACAATTTGCAGTAACTGATCCCAATCCTCCTCGTTTATAATTGTTTTCAATTTTTGCGAGTCCATGTCTGTTCTCATTTTCCACAAAGTCGTCGCTGTTCGTTAATTTGTTGTACGAATCCTCGAGCGAGCACATGTCAATCCTGTGAGTCAGCAAATGGACGCATGAACAGGCGGGTGAGAGACTGAGAGTGGGTGAGAGTCGCAAACCATAGGCCGGTATTCATGTCCGTTCTTATATTTAAGATGGTCTTATGTATACTCTCAAGCCTCCGCTACAATGATTCTCGGTTCTGTCTACAATGGTCGTACAGTTGTATCGATGGTCGTTTGAGCAGTCGCAAAGCAGTGCGTGACAAGCAATTCTTAAGCCTATCACACAATGCGAGGCAACAGGCAACAGGAATAGGGAATAGAATTTTTGACGCGTTGGATTGGTTGAAGGAAAATTTCCGACGAATCCAACGCGTCAAAAATTCTATTCCCTGTTCCTGTTGCCTGTTGCCTGGCATTGTGTGATAGGCTTTATGTCTTAAATCATTCAGCATCATAGGCCGGTATTCATAGTTCTTATATTTAAGATCGTCTTAAGTATACTCTTAATGTGTTTTTAACCAATCACAGAGCCGTATTAGCCTCTTAAGACAATACTTAAGATGATTTTGAAATAAGAATCGACTATGAATACCGGCCATAGATAGGAAATAAATGAAATTTTGAATCCGGCTAACTTCTATTTAATAAATATTTAATTAAAATTATCTGGATCACTCACAAACCTTTTTAACTGCACTACAAACGTCTTCATTCGAAATACGATTCCATATAAAAACTTTATCTAAAGCTCGCTGCAGACGATGCTATTTTTCCTGCTGGATTGCTTGCGATCTAATAAATTACTATCGTTGCACCATTCAGCACTCAGGATTCCTAGTAATTTAGTAAATCGCAAGCAATCCAGCAGGAAAAATAGCATCGTCTGCAGCGGGCTTAATTTATCTATTGGCGCTAAGTATACGGTGGAAAAATAATTAATTAATTACAAACAAACGAATGACTCACAAACCTTTCTAATTGCACTACAAACGTCTACATATGAAATACAAACGATTGCATATAGGAGTTATTTAAAAATACGTTCAGTCGGCGTCAAGTATGAGCGAATGCCTATGATTAGTTAATTCTTATGTGTCTGACTGAATTGACCAATTAAGCCTGGTCTGCGTCTCCCGTTAGAAACGGGGCTTAAGGTACCCCTCTAACGTTACGCTACTGCTGCTCCATCGCGTCCATCGCGTTCAACTGTCCGCGGACTCTCCGTGACTGGCGTTTGTGACAAGTGTCGGCATTCTGTACTTTCACGTCTGCTTTTGACAAAAGTAAAGCGTTTAAGGTAAACTTATGTAATTCAGTTCGAAAGCACATTACGTTAAATATTACGTTTGCCGTCGCGCTTCAGTCTCGCTCGCGGAACGCTCGGCTTCGTTTTGCCATGTCATTCTTGGTTAACCGACCTACTCGGATTGTTATTCTGTCAGTTTATGCCATTGTTCGTCTCTACTGACACTCAAACGTTCCATTACGCACTTTAATTGCGTGCAACAGCAGGCATCTTCATTTCGTAACTTTGTCGAAGCTATTTGTGTCGTTTTTCGTGACCGCCTAACCTCAAATTTAGTTTGCGCAGGAAACGTTGAACGTTTGATCGTCGTTTCAATTTTACATCGCTCTCTCGACAATTTGGACATCAATAACCGAATGTAACATAAATAGTCAACAACGTCCAGTGTTTTCTTGACCATACTTGGCATTTTTAATAATACAGAAAATTTATGTATGGTCAAGAAAACACTGACGTTAATTACCACTGGTCGTCTATGTCTAACTTGAAAATCTTTTCATCTTTGTCCTAGATGTTTCTAACGCGTTCCGAATACGACCGTGGCGTAAACACCTTCTCGCCGGAGGGGAGATTATTTCAAGTCGAGTACGCCATAGAAGCCATAAAGCTCGGCTCGACCGCCATCGGAATCGCCACGACGGAGGGAGTCGTTCTGGCAGTGGAGAAGCGTATTACTTCCTCCCTGATGGAACCGTCGACTGTAGAAAAAATTGTAGAAATCGACAGACACATAGGATGTGCGGCGTCCGGCTTGATGGCCGACTCGCGGACGATGATTGACAGAGCTCGGGTCGAATGCCAGAATCATTGGTTTGTCTACAACGAAAGAATGACAGTGGAGTCTACTGCTCAAGCGGTATCCAATTTAGCTATACAGTTTGGCGACAGCGACGATGACGGCACTGCCATGTCCAGGCCGTTCGGCGTAGCAATGTTATTCGCTGGAATCGATGAGAAAGGTCCACAGCTGTATCACATGGATCCGTCTGGTACTTTTGTTCAGTTTGATGCAAAAGCTATAGGATCCGGTAGCGAAGGAGCTCAACAAAATCTTCAAGAAGTGTATCATAAGGTACCTTGCCTTATTATTGAACAAAGATAAATCATGTTTGTCGAAACCGCGCTAATTGAATCATTGTTGCAGTCTATGACGCTCAAGGAAGCGTTGAAAGCTGCGCTGACAATATTGAAGCAGGTAATGGAAGAGAAACTGAACGACACCAATATCGAAGTGATGACAATGACGCCTGGACAATTGTTTCACATGTTTTGCAACGCAGAATTACAAGAGGTGATTAAAGATATTGCTTAAGAGCTATACGAGTGTATGAGATGTAACGAACGGTTTCACGGTACAGATCGCGGAGAGAAAATAAATTTCGTAATGGAATAGCGTGTACTGCAAATATAAATTATATCTTCACTTTACACACGGAGCAGATACGTTATTCCTGTATATTTAATATTTTCCTTTATCGTCTTTAAAAAGAAAATAAGGGAGAAAACGCGGAGTGGACTATCCTTTCCTATCGCGTTCCTTCGATAAGCTTTCCTCGATTATTTTTATATTGAAATTTTATTTTAAAAAATTTCAGTGTAGAAGTAAAATTTAATTGAAGTATATGGGCGTATACGCGCGTACTACATCGTTTTAGAAACTACTAAGAAAATGTCGGTATTGATCAAAGAATATGTTAAAAAAATGCGTACGAAACGGGACAACTTGTCTCCCAGACACACATTTGTACATATATATAAATGTGTGTTCAAAATATATTAATCATGTTTAAAAAAAATATTAAGAGAAAACATGGAGCGTGGATTTGTACCCTTTCATATTGTATCCCTTTAATACGCTTTTCGTGGTTATTTTTATACTGAAATTTTATACTGAAATTTTACTATATATTATATTATACATATAATATGTATAATGAAATTAAATATTTTCCCCGTTTTCCTCACTTAGCTAATAGACTTAAACGCCGCGTCGGGAGAAGATATCGCGAGACCAACAGCTGGTAACTTGCTGTCAAACCCTCTGTCCCAGCCCTCTACTTCCCTTAATGGATAAACGGTCAATTAATAAGGCAGCTTCAGATACCTTTCTCCAGATGCTCCTACGTTCCTTGTCCTGCCTATTCTGTATGTATTTCTACATATTGTTTCGTCTTCCTACCTCACTATTTTGCCAATCTGTGTGAATATCTAATAGATAAACATAAAATAAACTAATTCGAGGAGTCACATATCTATTATTAACAAATTGATATTTAACATGCGCACGTTGCCTCGTGCTTGAATTATTTCATGTGTTTAGTTTGACTCCGTTGAAACCAAGATTTCTAACGAAGTCTTAATAGTTGATCTGCCGTACGTGTCGAGTACCTTGAAAATTATCGTAAAAAGGGATTGAAACGAATAGCCGCGAATGGAGGGGCCCTTTGCCACGAGCGGCAGTAATAGTGTAAACACAACGGGCATTTCCAGATCGATCCGTTGTTAAATTCGTAGCGGTCGGAAATGGGTGTGCGACGGATGGCTCGTTTTCGATTAAAAGCCGCCCGCCGCGACTGAATGCGCGTATCCGAAATCAATAATTAATTTTGCCGGCTAGCCGAGAACGCGGGGCGAAATGGCTCCGAGAGCTTGGCGGAAATGGTCGGATACCGCTTGGTTGGATGCTGCGATGCCCCGATAAAACGTCCCTTTTTATCCCGTTCTCTCGGCTGCCAGATTATTGGATATTATTCCATTTCAAGCGTTCAATCCCGCTACGATTCGCTCGCTTGGATTCCCACGGGGGTTTCCCTGTCGCCCTATTGATTGCACGTAACTCTTAAAACGTCTATACGTGTGACACCGCTGAAATGTGTACGAATCTACATTTTTGTCCCGCCATGCCTGACGCGCCCTGTATCCTGCGCGAATCGAGTCCATTATAACCGTATGGGGAAAAAACCCCCGCTGAGATATCCCGTACGGTATTTTTCGCGCGTTGAGGAATGCGCCTCGCGCGAGATGCGTATCTACCGAGGGAAAGTCTAATAATAATTGCATGGAAACTTTTATTGCAATTCGAGAACGATTGTAGCAGAACTGATACAAGATAATATTTTTTTAATAATATGTGTTCGTGACACAATGGAAAGATAACTTAAAAAAAAATCTCTCTCTCTTGTCGGTTTAGCGTGCATAAAATCGTTTGCGAAAAAGAAAGGGTTGCTCCGTTATCGCGTAATGAGGCCTGATAAATCGATCGCGCGTCTCGCGAAAATTACTTTCGGCTGTAGGGGAAAAAAGAGATTCCAGAACAGTAGGAAACGGTACGTGGATTATTGAGGGTGGCTCGCTCGGCGGGAGCGATATGGGCTCGAGGAAGGACTAAGGGACTAAGGTGAACGGAGCGGGAAAGAGAGACCCTGCTCTCGAGCGCGCGGCCGAGGACTGGTAATTAACTGTGATGAGAGAGAGGCGGCGGCGCGGGATAGTCCCGTTTGAGTCCCTGAGAATCCCCGGGGACCCGACCCGTCGTATCAGACGCCAAACACTCACTCCCACACATCGAAGCCGAGAGCCCCGTCGTCCTCGGGGCGCGCGTTGCCACGTTCAAGTTTCGCTACGATAATTGCCTTCGCTTCACAGTCGCGCCACCGACACCCGCCGCAGCGACGACGGATAAGAGAGCACCCCGCCCCCCTGTCCCCCTGCCATCCTTCCCGCCTTCCTTCGCGAACAAGTCTGGAACGGGGGTTGAAACGTCGGCGACGCGGAAGTAGATAATGGCGCAGAAATTTAGTTTACGCGATTGGGCCTCCCTTTTGTCACGGGCGAGCCGTAAAAGCGTCGTCCTCTCTCTCTCAAAAAAAATAACCGGAGTGAAAAACACAGGACGATTTCGTTCAATTTAAAGTCAAAAACGAGTAATTTTTGACACGAATACATACGTTGAAAAGGTAAAAGAAAAAGATTCGCGAAGAGCAGCCAGGTATGAATTTACTCTCTGAAACAATCCTCGTGGATACGTTGTAATTGGTAGCGGCGTCTTCTTCCGGAAACAATTACGAAATCGTGATTATGCAAAGTCAGTCCGGAAACAAAGGCGCGCATCCGTCCCCTCCCGCTGAATGAAATGAAATACAAAAGGCGCGCGTCGACGCGGGAAACTTTCTTCCTCGTTATTACCAAAGAGCGCCGATAGAAAACCGGAAGTGCGCGCGGCATCTCGGCGTGGAGGAAAGAGCCCGATACCCGCGTGCAACGCGGGGCTATAATTCACGCATCGCAGAATCGTCGTCATTTTTTTCACTTTCACGCAGAGCCGGTCGTTCGCCCAACGCGAACGCCCGCCCGCGGTCTCTCCTCGCCGTGCATCGCGCGTGCGCGCGCGCGCGCGTAACGCTACCGATCGGTGTATCGCGATCGCTTCGTCGGCCGCTCACTAATCCTGTCGTTAGCTCGTTACGTGTTCTAATAATGCGCTACCTGAGCACATCCGATATTATAAATTGCACTTAACGGCGCGGAGAAAGGGGGCGGGGAAAGGGCGAATTTTACGGCGATTCTCTGGACGCGTTGCGTCATTATGTCTCGCGATTTCTCCCATGTTCGATAATACCGCGGCGGTTTTCCTCCTGGCTCTTTTTTTTTCTTTTTTTTTTCTGCCGCGTATAAACAGACACGGAACCTAGATCCTATTAGTGGCCGAACGAGAGAAGCGGTGAAACGTTCGTCGGGCTCCCTCGGATACAGCGTGCGCAGAGGGGCGGATATCTTAATCTTTATTCGCATTTAATTGCGCGCCGCGAATTTCAATTACGGCGCCGCGCGCGGCGACGGCTGATAATATCGATAGGAAACCCCGGGTAAAGCCGGCTGTCCGTCCCGTGTAACGAAACAGGAAATTCATTCGTTAATGTGGCCGACCCAATTTCACCAGAAATATTTTATTCCTCCTCCGTGCGGGCGAGTATCCGCGATCGAATTAAACGAATTAACGAATTTGCGAATATCATTTTGACCAAGTATTTTAATTGCCGGCCGAAACAGGACGAGTTTTACCGGCGGCACCCGCGTAAATTAAAACGACGCGCGTCGCGCCTCGCACGGCTCGTGTGCTGTAAAAGCGGCGAAAAAAAATTAACGGAGTATCCTAGCAAAATTCAATCGGGGAAAGATCGACTCGGTGAAAGGAGTGGCGAGATCGCGGCTCTCGGATGTCTCGTAGACGCGCGCGTTGGGATACGACGATGTTTTGCGTGTGTACGCCGGCCAGGCTCGATGGCCCCGACGGAGAAAGTAATGCTTTCTTGAACGCAACGCGGCGCGTGTATCTGGTGCTCTTAATTGCGGCCCGGGCACGAGGATTAAGATTCGCACGGGAATCGAAAGTGTTTGCGGAAGTTCGCAGCTTCTGTCTCTCGAGGCACGGATACACCTCCCCCTTCCTTTTTGCGCACGCGATTTTTGCGTTTCTGCGCCCGGGGGACTCGGCGATCTCTCGACAGACTAATATGTCAATAATGGCTTTTACCGGTGCCAGCTAAACCGGAAGGCAAACGCGGAAAGCGTCGCCGTAATGTACGAGCGACTCTTGTACCTTTTGGATTTCGGTCGGCGAATTTCTTATTCGTTACTCTCGAATCTTGGTTTTTTTTTCCTCTCCTTCTCCTCTCGCAACGTCGTGAACGCGCCGGATAACGCGGCGCGCCGTTTCTTCGCCGACGGGAACAATGAATTTAGAAGAGCGAAACTCTCGCTCAACAGTCGACGAAATTTTCTCGAGAAAGTGAATCCTGACGTTGATTTATACTCGCGTTCATATGCGCGCAACGTGTTTGATACGGTTAGCGATGAATCTGCGCGTCATACACCGTAACGGACGTTGTGTGTGTATGATTTTATCTCTCCGCGTTATCTCGCCTTCCATCTCGTTCCGTGGGATAAGAGGAGATCCAGATTTTAGATCCGCTGTTCGAGATAAGGATCGAGAAAAGTAAGGCGTAATGGGCAGAATGTTTATTAAACCTTGTATATAAAAAGATACGTATATTCTTTTTACAATGCGAGTTTTTCACTTAACTTACTTAGGTACAACGTTTCTAGTCAGTATACATATCTCACAGCAATACTACGCGTGGACGTAACGGATTAAACCGAATTATGCGCGTTAAACCCCGCACGTACGCCGTGCGGGTCTTTTCGGGGCATTTAGATTATGCAGAACATATTTCTTTAGAATATGTTAATCGATGAATGTGCGCGATCCGCGCGCCGCGGAGAACGCAATTCATAGACTAATCGATGCCATTCAACTATAATACGCAGTCTAAGAGCATTACCGAATAGCCGCTACGTTTACCTGGACTTCCGGAAAGTATAGCGCAAGTACAGAGAGTCGGTAAACTCGTCAATTTGCGACGGCGAATTGTCGCCTGCGTATTTCTCTCTCCTAATTCGCTAATTACCTCGGGGCAAAGGATCTTTGCTTAAGCAGCTAAAATTTCAACGTTACTTTTCGAGAATTGGCAAACTAATCCGGCGAAAAGTATCTCGATTCGGACGCGCGATCATCCAACATCGAGGGGATGAGGGCGATTAAAAGTAAAGACGCTTCTCGACGTTCGCCTCGCTACTCGCGCGTCCGCTCTCCGCTTCGTCGTCGCGATGATCAGCCGTGAATCGAGTCGTAACCGCCACCGCCGCCACCGCCACCGCCACCGCCGCCACTGAAACCACCGTGCAAGTCGTAACCGCCCCCATCGCCGCCACCATATCCACCGTATCCACCGCCACCGCCGCCGCCGCCGCCGTGTCCACCGTATCCACCATATCCACCGCCGCCGCCGCCGCCATATCCGCCGCCGCCGCCGCCACCGTATCCGCCCAGATCGCCGTAATCCTCATGCTTCGGTATGTGAACGGGTATGGCTACTGGAACTTTAACCGGCACCGGTACTTCCTTCTCGACCGGGACCGGAACTTCTTTCTCGACGATGTATGGTTTGTCGACGTGCACTTTGACCGGCACAGGGACCGGCTTCTCCACCGGCACCGGTACTGGCTTGTGGACGTGGTACGGTTGCGGTACCGGCACCTTCACCGGCACCGGATATGGTTTCTCCACGTGCACCGGGTACGGCTTGTCGACTGGCACCTTCACTTCGTACGGTATCGGCTTCTCGACCGGCACCGGATACGGCTTTTCCACGGTGACCGGGTACGGTTTCGGCACATGGACCGGGTACGGCTTGTCGACCGGTACCTTCACCTCGTACGGCACCGGCTTCTCCACCGGGTACGGTTGCGGCACCGGCACCTTCACCTTCACCGGGAAGGGCACGTGCTTCTCGACGGTGTAGGGCTGCGGCACCGGCACCTTCACCGGCACCGGTATGTGCTTCTCCACGGTGTAGGGCTGTGGCACGTATACCTTGACCTCGTAAGGCTTGTCCACCGGCACCTTCACTTCATACGGCACCTTCTTCTCGACGGTGTACGGCTGCGGCACGTGGACCGGCACTTTGACGAACACCTTCACGGGATAGGGCACATGCTTTTCGACGGTGTAGGGCTGCGGCACGCCGACCTTCACCTCGTACGGTACGTGCTTCTCCACCAGATAGGGTACGTGCTTCGTTACTTCGTAAGGTACTGGCACTTTCTTTACAACCGTCACCGTCTTCACATGCTCGTGTTCATCGTAACCACCGCCACCGCCGCCGCCACCGCCGCCGCCGCCGCCGCCGCCACCGTGCAGATCGACACTGCCTATGTCACCGAAACTATGCTGGAGTCCACGTTTTTCCGTCTTCTTCTCCGTTGGCTCCGCTTCGGTATTCTGCGAGCCCTTGTTCGCTTTGCTCGAATCCTCCGCGCATACAACTTGAGTGGCCACTGCCACCAAAATGATGGCAAGCTGAAGTCACGTCAAAATAATGTCGCGATAAAATTTATATAATGGACAAATAATACATAATATGAAAATTGAAAGATGTCAGATTGCGCAAAAATATTACAACATACTAGACGTGGAATATTGTGTCCTACTTTGAGTTGAGAACAAATCACTTTGCGAGGCAATTTTTCAGAAATACTCCAATCTCACGTTACAAAATGATACTTGATGTTTAATTTGATCGGATGTATTCGACTCACCTTGATATTCATTCTCGAGTTCACGTATGTTTTAGCGTGGCGTATGACCACTAACTGAACCGCTTCGTTTTCTAAGCTGAGCCTTATATACTCCGCGCTATAATAGCTTAGCACTTTCCCTGCACCTCATCGCTTATATTATCCGTACGGGGTCTTGCTTTACGTACACTGGCAAAAAAGTCGCCGGGGCGAGTTCAGGAAATGGACACGCACACGAATTTGTTTCGCGAGAGCCTAAAGTCCGGACCATTCCCAGTGTTAAATACCTATTAACCAACATACGAATCAAATTTTTTTCTGCTTGAATACAAACGACGATCGTATAGACAGGCAGATCCTGCATACGTATTCGTCGATATTTGCACAAGCTGTTTTCTCCTTTTTATCGAGTGTTTCATTTCAAAAGAAGCCATTATTCCATAAAATAAACTTGAAAAAATTAACTTTTTTACAGACACGTACGTAACAACGTGTGATACAAGCGCATTACGTTTAAATAATTAATGGAAAGACAGTGATCAATAATCACTGCATCACCTTTTTTTCTACAAAAGTAGTTATATACATTAAATGCTAAACTTTGGCGGAAACTTATGAAAAAAATAATATCCAATCTCTGTATGACTGTATACATTTTATATGACTACAATGAGAAAAATTTTCGTCGAATAAACCAATTAAATAGTGCTTCCGATGGTTAATTTTTCCGATTACATTTTCTGATTAAATTCCACAATTTAAGTGTATCCACATACATCCAATAAAATTTATCCGCTGAAACGCAGTTACCGATGAAATGTGATTGAAAAACCGACCACATTTTTCATCGGATATATCCGTTTGTTATTATGTAATTGGATTATCCAATTATATTTAATCGAACATTTTTCTCGGTGTACAAATTTGTCTATAATATACATATAACATTATATAATTATTACAACATTACATAATGTTATATAATGTAGAGCGGGGCTATTTTGCCAAAGATAACAATCTGATAAATAATTTTCAAGACGCGGAAGGGCTTTTCAATTTTCACGACAGGGAGGAGGCTTTTCGACTTTTCGTCTCGAAAATTTTCTACCCGAATTTATATCCTTTCGTTCTTTACCTGAGCGAAATAGTCCCGCTCCGCCCTATAATTATTATAACATTACATAATGTTTTATAATTATTACATGTATGTGCACACGTGTACGCATAGACGCGCGCGTACACGCCTATCCACACGTATGTGTATAACGTATAGTGTGTATACTCGGCTACGAAGTAAATGGAGGAAGTTAACATGCGCGCGGAGTTATGGTCGGCGAATGTGCAACACCGTGATTTCCGTCTCTCCTTGTCGCAAAAATTGGAAGCCGCCATGTGCGACGCGACGCTAAAGGCTAAACCGCCGCGCACTATCCTTGTACCCGCGCCGTGTGCTTTTTCACGGTTGATCTACGGTGAGAGCTCGGCTAACGCTAAACGAACGATTTACAATATCGGGGAAATAGCTTCCGTATTTTCACACCACGTCGCTCAATATGCATCGGCAAATTGAATTAATCGCTCCTCGTGTACGCTGATTACGCACGTTTGCGTTATTTCGTCGCGCCCCATTAGGCGTGTGCCAATCGTTTATACGTTAACTGGCGTCGCGTGTTGCTTTCATACGTCGCAGTTCTCTCGTATTTCTATTTTTTTTTCTCCCGCACGCTCCTCCGCTCCTCGCAATTGTCAATAGTTATCGGATATCGATGCACCGGTTACGTTCTGCGCACTTTTAAACGGCGTTATCGTCATTATCGTTATCGTTCGACGCCATTTGTCCCAGGCGCGATCTGAGCTTTCGCGCTAACCGTATCGACGGCCGCGCGAGGGTTTCCCATTACCGCGCGTGTAATTACTGTAGAAATCCAAGTAAAGCTGTGCGAATACCGGCCGCGCTTTACCGTAAGCGCGAGCTTCGCATGCGGAATATCTAATGCCGTATGTTAATACGGTCGCTCGCATGCGCGCCGCACATTTCGATCGGGGATCAAGATAGACCGCAATTTTTAACGATTAATCGCCGCTCAAGCATCCCCGAGGGCCGTAATCGCCTCGCGGCGGACGCTCGTTATACACGGGCCCGCGCCGCCTCGTTATTCGTGTCCCTTCCGATAAATATTACGGTAAAGATGATAAATGTATCTCGCGCCCGAACGAGACCACCCTTGTTCAATCGATTGATCCGCGACGTTGTTAATTAACTCGGGCGTTTAACGGAGGCTGAGACGCGACGGGCGGACGAGCCATTTGCCGAGGAAATTATATAAATTTATATCTGATACGTATCGCAAACGAGACGCGCGCGTGCCTTTCTCGCGAATCAATCGTAACGTCTGTTAAGGTGGCTCCTGCATAAACCGACCAAAAGTAGAAAAAAATTGAAATTTAAATATGTTGCAGTTGTAAATTTGATCTATCAGTACGCGAAATTTCAGACCCGGTCGCCAATGAAATAAAATAAAGAAAAAATATTATAGTTGTATTTTGATCAATAATACACTGAGTGATATTTTTTAATGAAAAAAGTCATATGGGTTTATAAAAATCAAAGGGGCCCCACCAAAGCACCCATACTAACCGCTCCTTCGTGCAGGAGCCACCTTAAATAGAAAAAAAAATTAAATTGATTGCAACGCTACACTTTTGAAAGACTCTTTAAGACGCACGCTGAATGTATAAGAATATTTTGACAAGTGTTAGATGGTGCTCATTTGTATCCTACGTAACTGCCGTTTAATATCTTTGATATCACGTGACAAATACGATATTGCTCACTCAACGATTAATTATTTAGATAATTATCAGTTATTGTCGCAACGCGAGCCTCCAGGTTTGCTAACAAGAGATAATAGTGAATTCATTTCGGTTTAAGTTTATTATTTGAATGAAGATGTAGTTGTTATAAATTCACGCTGTCGGGGGGGGGGGGGTAAACGCTACGATTGCAAATCGCAACTGTGATCGCTTTCTGCGCAATTATCTCATCGGAAGACATTCACCTTTCTCTCTCTCTCTCTCTCTCTCTCTCTCTCTCTCTCTCTCTCTCTCTCTCTCTCTCTGGATGTTACGTGCAACGTTCTTCGTCAGTAGAATCGGTAGTATTAATATCGAGCGGTACACGCTCATACTCGGAGCGGTCGGGTTTCTCTATAACATTCGAGCAACGCATCTTTTCGCCTACCAATTAAAATTCCATCCTAACCGGATTATTTTACTTCATAAAACAATCGGAGCGGATTGCGTGTATCCTAAAATCTCTTTGCGAACGACAGGCGGTCCGGACGACATTAATGCTCCCGATTGTACAATGTCTCGATGAGGCCCACGGCAGAATGTTCGATAATAAGCTCGTTCTCGCTCTCTCTCTCTCTCACTCTTTCTTTCAGGCATTTCTTCCAGAGGATAGTCCGTCGCTACCGGCGCGCAAATTACTCGGTAGCGATGGCCGCCGTCGGGCGTTTCGTGGCTTTTAATTGACGACGGACGAAATGAAGTATCATGCCGTGCATTATAATTGGAAACTTTTATGTTGCGTGCGCGGCCACAGCGCGCCGGGCCTACCGAGGCGTGAATCCGAACGAGGAGCATGCGTTTTCTACGACGTGCTCCTGCCGTTCTCCTTTTGCACCGCGCGCCTCCTTTTTTCCCCCTTTCTTCTTCTTTCCGCGGATGCCGAACGTCGCTCGTACGCCCTTCGAAAAAATGCGCGCGATCACGTAAGCTCGCACCGCCGATGGTGAACATGAACATCGAATTTTCGAAGGCTTCCCGTGTGCGCTCTCACGCGAGCACCGTATCCCTCCTGTCAGTAGCTTCTTTTATTAATTGTTAACCGGCATTAACAACTGTCTTCTCACGCACACGGCAAACTTGCGACGCATGCTGCAACACGTTTCCTCCGTGCGCCTTCTGGACGTTCCTTTTTTCGCGCGTATCCGCACGCATTCATTTTCAGAAGGAGGTAAGAAATCCGCCCAAATGTACGCATCTGTTGTACATACAAGGAGATCCTGCTCCGATGCATTTTATTACGGCGCTAGAAGAGCGACAAACTAGAAAATGCGATCAAAAGGAATTCGTTAAAAATTCTTTTATTAATTTCCTTGATCCATTCAACTCAACAAAATTCCTTTCCAGTAGTTTAACATGAGTCCCGCAGAAGTACACCTTTTGACTACTTATGGAAATAAATTAAAGTTGTTTGGAATACAAAGAATTCCTTTTGTATTCGACAAAGAGCTCAAAATTGGTGACATAAAAGCAAATTCTTCGTAAACTCTTAAGCCTATCACACAATAGGAAAGCACAGACAACCGAAATAACTAAATTCCAAAAACCGTGTATCGACGCACAATGAAATATGGAATAGGTAATAAGAATAGAATTTTCGACACGTTGGATTTCTGTTCCCTATTCCCCGTATCTGACCAATCACAGTTGAGACTCTGGGACAGGTACGTGGCTTCAGAAAGCAGATGATTGGACAGCACTCCTATTGCCAACGAATCATTGTGTTTCGGCATTACATTCCTATTCCGCATTTCTATTTCTTATTCCTATTGCTTGTGCTTTCCTATTATGTGATAAACTTTAAGAATGTTTGTAGAAATGGAATGGAAGAAAAACGAATCTCATAACTCAGGAATTCAAGAATTCTTCTTGGATCCTTCGCGCTACCTGGGAGGGCTTTTGCATCTGAATTTTGCGGAAAAAAATTCGAAAAAGTCTGATTTAAAGGGAAATTCAAGAACGATTGGACGTAATCGTTTAGAAATCATTGATAATCTTTATTAAAACGCGCGCACGTAAATTCCACTTCCATGTTACATCCATAATAATTTAATCCGTTCGCATTAATGGTAACGCGTCTAACGAGGTGTTTGACGGACAAGTGAAAGGAGATGCGGCGCGCGACTTTCCTCGAAATTTTACGACGCGCCGAGCGAGCTTGTACGCGAGCAGCCCCGGCAGTTGCACACTTAATGTCCCACCGTCACGAACCCCGTGAATTTGGCCGGTAGGAAGCGGCGTGTGACTGATCCCCGCGCGTAATATCGCGGCGCTTCTCGGTGGCCGCGAGCGTTATTAATCATCTTTTTCGGCGTTGCTACGGGCGCGCCCCGGAATTTCTGCTCGGAAGCTGCGTTAAGGAGAGTAATAACACCTCGGCCTCTCCATGCGTCGTAAAGCGGGGTCCTTCCGCCGTATGATTTAATCGACGGTACACCCTAAAGAAAAGGGGAAAAAAAGAAAGAAAGGAGCGCGGTATGTCCGTGGCGAGGATCGCGCGCTGATAAAAGCGCGTCTTCCTCGCGGTGTATAACTACTATCCTCGACGCGCCGAGGATAACGCGACTATAATCGTGCGATCGTCGGGAATCGTAATGCCGAAGCGAGCAAATCGCCGCGCGCGAACCGGTCCGTTACGATAACCACCGCTTTTTGCCGCGTGCGGCGCAATATAAACGTTTTATTTCGACGGCGTTAATGACGGAGTGTGACCGGTCAACGGATTACGTTAAGAAAATCGTAATCGCCGCCCGTCCGCTCGCCCGCGCCGTCGCCGAACGCGAGGCACTTTGCGCGGAAGTAAAGGCCCTGCGTCTACGATGCTAGGCTTGGTCCAAGCTTCGAGAAATGTGTACACTGGCAGAAAAAAATGGTTACAGTTACCACAATCTCACTGTAATTTATAGTCATTTTAGGAGCCAACCACATTTTTATAATTCTTCCGACTACGTAAGTTGTGGTTGGCCTAACAATGTATTACAGTTCTCATAGACACAATACTGGTCCATCCACTTATGACGTGGTTGTCAAAAACAAAAACAAGCTTTTAATTTGGTTAGGTTCACTAGAAATATTGCAATGACAACCACAAGTAAAATTTCGAATAACTATATGTAATAGTAATAATCGAATTTATATTGAAAGTAATATTCCCCGCTTTTCATTATATACAGGGTGTACTAAAACCACCGGATATCCTTTTAATCATAAATTCTTTAGAAACATTCAAGACAAAAATTCTAATACAAAAATGTCGAGGCCATAATAGTTTTTAATTAATACGCGATTACATTTCACAAATGACAGGCCTGAGATTTCGCGCGCTCAGGTACGGCGACACGACAAGTGATAAAGGTGTTCCTACGAATATCGCCCTCTTTAGCATAGTGACAACTTTCACAACAGACTTAACGATTCATTCTCGAATTAATTGTTCCTCTTGTTATCTTTAACCATTTCTTTTGTTAACTTTGTGCAACGTCTTATTAATAAAAGGGAGGGGTTCGCTATGATGAGCATGTTGATCAGACTGATATCCTTCGATTTAGTCGATCTCCGATATTCTGAGTGAACTTCAAATTTTCAGTTAGATTCAATCTAGTCTCCTGCCTCTCTTTATTCTCAAGTTTTCAAAATTACAGGATCATCGTCTTCCCAAATATTTTCTGTCCCGTTAAACGACTTTGGTTCTCGCTCGCTCGCGAAACACATAGGAACTTTTATCACTCGTCATGTCGCCGTGCCTGAGCGCGCGAAATCTCAGACCTGTCATTTAGTGAAATATAATCGCTTATTATTTAAAAACTATCATAGCCTCGAAATTTTTTTATTAGAATTTTCCTCTTGAAATTTTCTAAAGAATCTGCGATTAAAAGGATATCCGGTGGTTTTAGTACACCCTGTATACATTGCGTACACTATGTTCATTGGTTGCATCACTTTGCACTCGTAAAGAATAGTACAAGAAAGCCTCTTTCAAAGAAAAGATAAGTAATCTTATACGAATGTATGAACTTATCCATATTTATAACATCCTATGCGGTTTTCTTCTTACGAGAAAGTCTTGTACCGCGCGTCCCTCTAGTGAGGACATTCCGAACCACTTCACTTTTATTTATCGTGTGATTAGTAAGGTGGATGATAGAAATGTAGATAAATTTACGATTATTGTGATTGTATTTACTATATAAAAATAATTGACTAATTTACTATTCATTACCTGGATATTTTAACAGAATAATAGTTAAAAGCTTATATTTTATAGTAAATTTTTAAATAGTTGGCGTCACTGTGTCTATATGGTTAATATTACTAATATTATAGTAATAATTACTATAAAAATGATATTTCTGACTATAATTATTTTACTATGCAATTGTAGTTTCAAATACTACATATTTTTTCTATCAGTGTAGCCAATCAACTTGCAGCTATTCCATAAAAGCTGCAAGTTGATTGGCTACGCATTTCTCAGAATTAGAACTTGGACCAAGTTCGAGATCGTGGACACGGGCCTTTAATGACGCGCGACAATGAAATGTCGCGCGCGAATCGAGGAAAATGGAGGGGCGCGCGAGCCGCCCCTGCGGCTGGTTATGGTGAAAAGCGTGCCGCACCTGCGACAGAGGTCATCGGCGAAGCGCACCTGCGGGGTTCCGAGAAGACTTTTCGGTCGACAACTAACGCGTTATTGATGATGGCCGATGCCGATGCCGAAGCGGCCCCTCGGCGAACGCCTCCTCCGGCTCGCGCGAACGAGCGGTCGCGGGGAGATTATGTAACTTTAATTGCGTTCTAACTACCGTGCAATTGGACGACGGCCGGGCTCTGCGAGCCTTGCAGTTTCGGCTGTATCCCATTAAGACGTTGCCTCGACACGTGACTTTTGCGCGAGCGCGAGTCGCCTCTTTTTCCGCGGCGCGCGATTTACGACCCCGACAACCGGAAAGGCCAATCCCGCGGCAACTGTGAAATCCGCGAGCCTGACATTATCGCGTAATGTTTTTTCATTTTATTTCTTTCTTTTGGTAGCGCAACAACTAACTCTGCCATTGCTTGGCATCAGAATTTGGGCTACACGTTTGTATTTCTGAGATATTGTTTTCCTGCGCTTTTTGTTAACTCGCTATTTTTTATTGGTGGGCTTCACGGCAACAGAATTTACCGGTTTTCCATTTGCGCATGGTACCTGCACTCTCGCTCTATAACACCGTGTAGCTTTCAGCATACGCGATAAATACATATTATTATTGTTGTTGTTATTATTATAAATATCCGAATATCCGTATGACGAATATACGGATTAATTGTTATCTGATTACTCAAATTTGAAGCAAATTATTTTACACGAACATTCGGAGTTGAATCCGTAAATTTAGGCCTAAACTATCTGAATCACAAAACATTAGACGAAAAACCGGTACACAGTGTGTACAAATTTATTTACAAATTTCATCTGTTATGTGCGTAAAAGATCCCTTTTTATCTCATATCTTATAATCGCTTTATATTTTATATCTGCACGAAGAGAGAGAGAGAATTCTCTCTTAAAATTTACCTTGAAAATTATGTAATCGTGGGACAACACGGCATTTCGAAGAATTTTATGAGAGTTTTTGAAATTTTACCACGCATTTTATAGTAATTATATTTAGTGTACATTTTACTTGTACAAATGTATGGTAAAATTTCAAAGAAGTCTCATGAAATTTTTCAAAATGCCACGTTCCCCAACGATTTCATGATTTTCAATGTAAATTTTAAGAGAAAATTCTCTCCGCGTGGTTGTTGGAATAAAATTATAAATTCGGACTGGGCTAACCAGCCTAGCTGGAATATGTTTTGAAATTACTGAAATTTTCGCGACTGTTACGTTGACGACTCGGCTTTCAATGGGCGATCAATACGCTTGATCGAAGAAAGCCGACTGTCGTAGACACGAGTCTCACGAGTGTTTCTCGAGTGAGTAGAACGCGCGTTATGTGTTTCCTCGGCAGGATAGTCACGGAGATTTCACTCCGGCGCACATATGCGCGACGCGCGAGCGCATTCGCCTCGTCGATTCTTTTTTTTTTCCTTTTCGCCACGTCGAGGAGGCAGATGAAAGTACGCGCGCGCGCAAATCACATCGGATCCGCGACGAAAAGTTTGCGCAGTCGGGTTCCCCGCCACGCATTGCGCCACTAACATATTCAAACGACGACGGAAAATCGCGCGTATGATTAATCGCTTGCACTTACGACACGGCTCTTGGACAGTTTTTCCCACCGGAAAAGCTTACTTTCATCCTGCGATATCTACTCGTTCGATCTATTTCCTTCAGTCATATAACAAACGGACTTGTACGGGTTTATATGGATATAATGTGGGAGAGTAGAATACACATGAATTAATGCACACGCGTTTTAATCATGGTTATTAATGATTTCCAAGTAATTGCGATCGATCTTAACATTCGAACTTTTTCTTTGTACATTCATCGACATAGATTCCTTCCCAGTGAGAAATGATTCGTCGATCGACGTCGAATCGACATCGACACCGTCGAATTGACGTCGATTCGACATCATTTCGACGTCGATCGACGAATCATTTCTCACTGGGTTGACAATGTTTGGTTTCGCAACGCATGCGTTTCGCGTGCAATATTGTAGGGTAAGGTGGCCAGATTCGGATCAAACATTTGAGTCGCTAATAAGCGGCATTTGAAAGTAATTCACTTAAATTTTGCTCTTTTTTATATCTACAACTTTATGCTATATATTGTCGATATCATGAAAAGCATCCCGAGTCGAAATTTTGGTACTATTTTTGATACTTTTAAGGATTATTTACACCTTAGCTAATCTATATACCTACATAGATCAGCAATAACCTACTTTGATGACATTATATATTTTTTTTACTCCTCCCTTGAATCTTTAGTTCTAAAAATTTACTTTAGCTCCTACTTAAAAGAACCTACTCTAATGCTAAATTGGCAAACGTATAGAAATTTCCGACACTATCAGTTTTAAAGTATTATAAGAGTAAATTTTGTACTTGCAGTTCGACCTCTTTTACTGGGTTAGGTCCTACTACATAATAGAATTAAAGGTTCAAGACAGAGCCAAAAATTCGACTCGGAATCGGCGTGTTTTTATGTCGCTTATTAGCGACTCATCAAATTGTTGATTCGCGTTTAGGTATCTGATCCGAATTTGGTCACCTTTCCCTAATTAAAGTATATTAATGCATATTTCTACCAATGCAGATTAACTGTAATCTCGGCTTAACTTACTTTATATCTTTTTCTGGTTTTAAAAGTTAGAAAAAGATAAAAAGTACTTTAAACCGAGATTAAAGTTAATCTGCATTAGTAGAAACGGGTGCGAGTCAACTAATTTCGTTACTCCGCGTGTTAGACGGGTGATATATAATTCGTTATTTTTTCCCCCCTAGCAAGAGATTCTCTCGATTTCGAATTTAGAATCGTGAAGACTATCCGTTATACGATTTCGCCGACTCGGCCGGCGAAAATCCGCCGCGTCCCGCGTACGGGCGAGCGAAGTTTAGGGGGCCCGTTATTTGTTGAGAGCACGATTATCGCGTTCGGCAGCATATGTAATTTGAGCCGTATTACGCGCGCGTCGACAACGTGTCGCGATTATGTTCGTACCTCCGACGAACGGCCCCGGCTCATATCGGCAGGACTTCGGACCGTTATGTACGTCCGTTCGAAACCGCCGCCGCGATCGTACCATCCGATCCGATAACCAATTACCAAGAACATGGCGTCCAACGATGTCGCGTATCTGCCTGCCGGTAGCAGGCAGAATCCCGCGCACGGCCACGTCCTAGAAACGAGACATCGACCCCCCCCTCCCCCCTGCCCGCGCGCCGTACATTATTCGCGCCGCGTCAATGGCTATCTTATTTTCCGGGCGACGCGCGTCAGACAAATTTATAATAAATCTGTCGCGATAATTGCCGACGTCGTTTCGGCGCCGCCGGTCACGCGAGCCGAAATCCCGGCCGCCCGGGGAAGTCACCGACGGACGGATTTTACCGAACACTTTGGGAAACCGTCGAGTATGAAGTACTCGCGATGGTACACCGAGAAAAATGTCCGATTAAATATAATCGGATAATCCAGTTACATAATAACAAACGGATATAACCGATTAAATTGTATATCCGATGCAAAATGTGATCGGTTTTTTTATCAAATTTCATCGGATGTATTCATAATTTAATCGGAAAAATTTACCACCCGAAACACTATTTAATTGGTTTATCCGATGAAAGTTTTTCTCCGTGTGAGAAAAAATATCCGATTAAATACAATCGGATAATCCACATAATTACATAATAACAAACGGATTAAAGTGTATATCCGATGAAAAATGTGATTGGTATTTCGGTCAAGTTTCATCGGATAAATTTCATCGGATAAATTTCATCGGATGTATCCATAATTTGATCGGGAAACGTAATCGGAAAGTTAATCATCGGAAACGCTGTTTAATTGGTTTATCCGATGATAATTTTTTCTCAGTGTAGGAGAGTACCGTATACACTATTTTACCGTATACAATAGTTAAAAAAAATTTTGTGTCAGTGTGTGCTTTGTATTATGCCACGCGGATAACAACGGATAAGTCATTATGGTCGAGTGTGAAACACCTAGCGCCGAGCGCATCCACTTGGTCGTACGATCATCGACCGTATCATTGCGACACGTTGACGTTGTGTAATTAGTTGTTTTCCCCGTAGGGGATTATTACTCTTTCTGCGTCGTTCGCTTAGTATATCATTTCGAGCGTTATGCGTTCGCAGGTTCTGCCCCTGACTAAGCTTTCCGGGTTTGCTGGCCAAAGCTGCGAGACGATCACAATGCTCCTTACGCAATTTATTTCGTAAGCATGTTCATTATAGGAGAGAGTAAGCAGCCTCACAGAAGAGTAATTGGAGCACTTGTTATCAAGTCGCATTGTCCACAAGCCGAGCTGCCTTTCAAGTCGCGACGCAGGAAGGGTCAGGTGGCATGACTCGTTAAGCGGCTCCGCCTTTGTTTTCGGGCACAGAAATGCAGCTGCGAGCGATTAGATATAATAGCGCATATTTCGTGCGTATTGCAATCGCGCATCGAATAGAAAATAATTAAGTGGTGCATCCAACGACGCGCATTCTATAATAGATGATCACGATAGAGTCGCCGTACTAATCTCGTCTGATTTATTGACGTTGGCTGATAGACTCCCGCAAATTAATTACGTCTGCCACGCGGGGAATAGAAATTTTACGAAAGCGCATTGGAAGATACCGATCGAAAATTACCATAATCCTCTCGGACTCTCCTGCCAAATAGAACGCGCTTAGACTGTAATCTTCGACATAATACGCCGTCCCAGTGGACCTAATCTCGCGCAAACAAGAGCAAAACTTTCTTCGGACACACAGCCGAGTAGGATCGAGAGGAGATCGTGAATTAGATATTCGCCGGTTGGACGTGTGTACGTTGCGCATTGTTCGGAATTAAATAGCAAATTGAAAGTAAAAACCAGCAATCTTCTCGCGGTACGTGCGTATGTTTATTTTAATGTGCGTGTAATGCACATCATATTCCTCCTCATTTATCAATATTCCCAGCCTCCGAGCTATGATTTCACTTGGTTTCTAAAGAAGCGGGAAGCTATAAATTTCCACCTTAGTCTCATCGGATTCCTTATGATCGATCGAGTTATAATAAAACCGGCACTTTTATGCACCGCGCGGATTCACGATCGCTAATTAATGCAGCTAATTAATCTTTACGAGCGATTTCCTATCACGGGCCTTCGACTACGTACCCGATCGCATCTCTCAGCCGCGCGAGTCTGTTATCGAGTGACTCTTCCGTGTTTACCTCGATCTTCGCATGGCTATCGATCCGCATTATCCACCTCGTTCGCGATTTAGCGTTAACGAACTCATCCCGGACGCGGGCGCGGCGTCGCGGCGCCCCAATTCCCTCCTGCTCTCTTTGCAGCCCGTTAAAATCCTAAGGGAGTAATTTTGTAATTAACTCGCCGGTCCCGGCCGCGCTCGTAACAGTAGCGAGTGACGCCGTCCGGGGAGTAATCCAGGCCCGAGTTACCGTCATTAGGGGGAGCCCACGGAGATGAGGAACGTCTTTAATCTTAATTCACGGGCAGCTCTCTGACGTCCGGCAACGATTTGCGAAATGATGAAAACTGCTCGTTTGCCGCGGAGCCATTACCGCGTGTTACCATCGCACACGCATATACGCTGCAACGATACGTGCATCGCGTCGAACACGTCGTGTTTCATATCGATTATCAGCCCCTCGCGTAAAAAGTAAGATTATTCGTGTCTTCGAGCGAAGCGTCGGGAATACTTTCTACTAACTCTTTCATCATCGCTGGAATATATACTCTTTAAAAGTCAATCAGTGTGGGTTATCACTGAAAACAGTTGTAAGTGTATCACTGAATAATTCAGTAGTATACTTACAACTGTGAATCAGTAAGGCCCGGTTTTTCGTTTACTGCACTGATAAAACAATATTTTTTAATCCAAACAAATATTACTTTACTCAAGAAAATTATTCATTAGATGGCTCCTAATAGCTTATTAACTTAAATTAAAAAATAATAAACAAATTAAAACATGCATTGCTTTAATTTAAGTATTTATTAAATATCAAAGACTAAATAATTTTAAATTAACAAAATTTTATTTTAATTCTATAAAATGTTTACTAAGATATAATTTTCACAGCAAAGAAAATTGGATTTCTTATTTAACAAAAACAATTATTTTATTTCATAAATCGCATTCTATATCTCATGAAATCTTTATTTGAATGCAGAAAATGTAATGATTTAAATTAATTTACTTAATATGATACATAGATTTACTTGAAATTTGATATTTTTGTTTATAATAAATAGAATAAATATTTATTTCAGCAAAAAACTAATTTTAAGTAAATCTATTTACTTAGTTTAAAAATTATTTTGTCAGTGTGGTTAACTGTTAACCAGAGCTAATCGACTTTCTAACTTTTTCTATATCCAAATTAAGTTAAAGGACTATTATGATATAAATCACACAAGCGAGAGCGCCTTTAGGTCCGAGCAAGATGTTGGTAGTCCAATAATTGTAATCTAAAATTTACTAAAATCATTGTCGTCAGCGAACTCACAGATTACAATCGATAAACGATTTCTAATTATTTTAAATGTTATATTTAGCATTCAATACCCTCCTCCCCGTACTATAAAGAATTCTTATTGCGAAATATATTACCTCAGCCAGGATTCGAACCTGGGACCTCCCTTAATCCGTGACGGGTGTCTTAACCAACTAGACTTATGTCTAAGAAGAGACAAAGATCGACTAACCTCTGGTTAACCAGAAAATGAAAATCCGGGTCTAAGTGTTACCGTTTTCACTGATAATCCATTGATTGACTTTTAGAGAGTAAGCTCTAAGAGTAAGAGTAAGCTATACAAAATTTAAACAGACTCAAAGATTTAGCACGCATTCTATTAAGTAGTGAAAAAACATGATATCGACAAAAACTTAAAAACAAAAAATTAATTCGGCCATGGAAGGTGAAGGTAGTAATAAATGAAAACAGAAGCTGATAGATATGCCTTCATTGATAATCTAAATCGTCAAAAGAGTCGAGCGAATGTGCTGATTAATCACAGGAACGTCGAGAAATCAGTGGCGACATGTCCAGTGTGGTTTTATGCGACTGTAACATTTTTATAGATCGATTCACCGATTCTACACCCAGAAAAAAAGTTTCTTTGAAAACAAACAACTTGCGCCCGGACTTTCCTTTCCCTTTCTTTTTATATCGAGGATTTTTTTCGGCTCGCCTCCTCGCGTGAGATCTGACCGGCACGCACGCGTGCAGCGAACGCCGACCGTGGTATGAATTGTATCGGGAGACGATATCGATGTAAAACGTATCGGAATTAGGGACGCAATTAGGGTGTCTGATTTGACTTAAGACAATCCGCACGGGGGTTTACGTTACCGATCGACGCGGCTCTGTAATTTCAACGAGAGGATAACGCTGCACTGCCGTGCGCTTTAGAGGTCGTTAACGGATTACCGTGGTTGCCTAGAAAATTAAGTTGCTCGTTTTGCCTGTTCGTTTTTCCACCGCTATCGTGGTGATGCGCGAAAAGGGTCGGGATGGAGCCAGCGAAAGAACGAGCGGATATCTTGATTACGATTATCAGAATTTTATGATTATCCGTGCGTGGGTAATTACAAGCGCGATTAAGGGCCCGCAGCCGCGTACTTGCCCGCATTCCCAAATTAATGCCGGACTGAACGAAAATCAAAGGTTACCCTTTTACCTTCGTTCGCGTCAGACAGGCCTTAAAGAGAGGGACCCTCCCTAATCTTGACAACACTGACGTAGTCGGACGGGTGATCAAGTCGCCGTCGAAATTTTTGCGGGTCGTCGACACCGCTCCCTTGATTACTCTCGCGCTTGAAATTAATCAGAGTACAAAGTCAATCGCCGTGTAAAATGTTAATTGAAAGTGCCTCGTTGTGTGTTACACATCGGTAGCGCTCTGTCCGACTTTGGACGTGGCGCAATATTGCCTTTCAGGTAAAAATTCAGCATCACTAAGTTATGATGTCATAAAGCGAAATTTTATTATAATAAAAGGGACAAACGTCGATCAACGCACCGAGTGGAGATTAAATATTTCGTAATGAAGCGCGTTCGCAAGGTATCTTTATTCGAATTTTACGACAATTATAGCATCGTGTAGTGACGTAATAAGATTTTGCGACACTCTCGAAGGAAAGGCGTTCCCGACTAACCGTCTCGTTTCCTTCTTTTTGCTCTCGCTGTTAAGTGATAGGAAAATCTTAGGTATTACGAATTCAGGTCAGATTGTACGTCGTTAATGTAATCAAAACTTTCTCTGGTAATTTACGCTACATGCGACAATGATATGCAGTTACAAATCCAGTTATAAATAATTCAAATCATTTTTACGTGACTCAAACAACCGTGACGTGCGGGTATGTTAATCAAAGTAAAGAGTTAAAATTTAAATTTTATCGTACGGTCATCTTTCGACGCGTTGATACTTGGAAACGCTGTCGCTCTGAGAGACAACGAAGGATCGGTTTTACATTCGCAGCCTCGTGTCCTTAAATTGCGTCCTCGCCGGGAGACGTTCAATCTGGCAAATTGTTCGCGCCGCGTACGAGGCCCAAATCAATCGTGTCCGCCTTGTAATCGAGTTCGCATACGTTCTGTAACCCAGTTAGGCCGGCCGGTCTATATAAGAGCCGATATGTATCGATGCACGTTTGCATCCGATATGTGTCGCGTGGCCGCCACATGACGACAATGACGCGTCAGATAACGGGAGGACGCAGAATGAAAAGGAAAAGAGAGATGGAGATAGAGAGGGGGAGGGGGAGAACATGGTGAACATTGGAGATTGGAAGCCGGGAAGACGTTCAATTTCTGTCGCATCTGCCTAAATACACGATAACCTATGATCAGTGCCCCGCTCGAGACGTATTATATGGTGGACGTGCGTCTAATGTCCAATTGCCGGTACTCTTAACCGCGCATTAACGCGCACGCATCATCGAGCCCGACCCCTTGTCGAAATTTCCGCCCGACTACGGTCCTGAGCAGAATGGCTGTCTTGTACTCTTAATTAATATTGTTCTACGCTGAGAAAAATTTTCATCGGATAAACCAATTAAATAGTGTTTCCGACCCGAGTCAAAGTTTTGGCTCTATATTGAATCTTTAATTCTATTATATAGTAGGACCTAAGACAGTAAAAGAGGTCGAACTGTAAGTACAAAATTTACTCGTATAACTTTAAAACTGATAGTGTCGGAAATGTCTACTTTTGCCAATTTAACATTAAGTAGGTCCTTTTAAGTAGGAGCTAAGGTAAATTTTTACACTGAAAAAAATGTTTTATTAAATATAATCGGATAATCCAATGACATAATAATAAACGAATATATCGAATTAAATGGTATATCGGATGAAAAATCAAATTTCATCGGTAACTGCATTTAATCGGATAAATTTCATCGGATGTATCCATAATTTAATCGGAAAACGTAATCGGAAAAATTAACCATCGGAAACACTACTTAATCGGTGGAAATTTTTCTCAGTGTATGTATTGTGTAAGATTAAAAATAAGTACACATGGTGTTGTTTTAACATTTCTTTTCAGTTATTTTAATAATTTTACATTTGTGGTCAATTAACACAAGAGCAATATATTAAATTAACACATAAATTTGTTAAACATTTAACACAAAAATTTTAACCACCTCTTTTTTAACAAGAAAACACAAATTTTCCAACTGTGCAGGACGATTGTAAAGCCTTTGCGCAGCTCTTACAACTTCCTTCATAAATTAAAATTGATCTTCCTTGTGTGCCTTGGAGTAATAATAAGAATCTTTGCGTTAGACCGCGTTAACGCGTCTCGTAATGCGTTCCATCGCGCGGAACGCGTGCGTGCTTCACGGCTTTTAAGCTCGATACCTAAACCGTCTTAATTGTTCGCTCGAAAATTCGTTTACGATATACTTTAGACCGTCAATAGAACAACGTAAAACTTGGGAGAGGTGCGCGCGATCGTCTCTATTTTGCTAAAGGTACGACGAGAACGTTGATACCCTTCGCCGTTACGACAATAACGAGCAGCGTGACCGGAGGTATATCGCCGAGGCGAGAAAGTCGAATTTGTGTTCACGCGGCGCGATAATCTGCCGCATAGAAACGATAATTGAGCTCGCATGCTCGCGCTAAATCGCTCTTTCTTCTTCAGCCCGTCACGGTGCACCGATCGGAGAGCGGAAAATCGCCGCAGGCGTATACGTATAAGACCGCTATATTTCATTGTTGAGATATTTTTAACATGAACGTTACATTGTCCGTCGACGTCGTCCGCGCGACTTATCGAAACGATCTTTTCTTCGATTCTTATAAAGGATGTCCCTTTTACGAAGCCTCTCGTGAGCCAATCGCGAGAGGATTGTGCTATTACGGGAACCGTGCATGTTGTACGTTGACCGAGGCTGCCGGACACTTTGCCGCGGTGGCTAATAGGCATTCGTGATTTCGTGTGCTTAGATTCTCAAAGGCAGGTGAACACAGGCGACGGCAACTGTCCCCTCGAAGGCAAAGATCGAAGTGTACCTTCCTCCCCCTCTGCAATTTTTTTTTCTTTTTCGAGCTCCTGCGATCTCCTTTCTTTTCTGCTCTCTCTCTCCTCTCCTCTCCCCCCCTCTCTCTCTCTCTCTCTTTTCTTTCCTAGTCCGTGCGACGGACGCACGCAAAAAGGCAACGAAGCGAGAAAGGGGGAGACAGAGCGCGTTGTCCTGCCGTAATAGGTGCTTCTACCAACCAATCTAAGCGCAAGTAGGCGGCGCCCTGAAATTTCGCATTGACTTTCTAAGAGGCTCCTCTTACCCGGTGGCTCTCGTAAATCGTGTTCGCGCACAGAGACAGAGAGGGAGAGAGAGAGAGAATGAGGGAGGCAGGGAGAGATGTGGCAGACCCGGGGCTGATTGAGGCCCCGATGGCAACGAAGCGCACACGTGCCCCCGGTCGTAATTGCGATTTGCTGTGTGTAAATTTTGGGACAACATTTACGATTGGCGTCTGGCGATTAGACGCGTTTTATCGACGTCGCGTTCTAAGCATACGCTTGCCTCGACAAGGCCCGACAGACATCCGGCTCGAAAATATGCAAATCAGCTTCAAGCTAGAACTTAGAACTGTAACTTGTCTACAAGCAAGAAAAAGAAGTTGACAATTTCGATAATCTGAACTAATGTACAAGCTGTGTATCTGTTTCTTCGGCACCTTCGCAAAGTAGATATTTCAAGTTCAGCAAATTCAGTTGTTGAAATCGACTCTCTTACGATAATTGAAGGGTTGTATGCGAGAACTACCAAGGTCGTTCTATTTTAGCTAATTTTACAGGAATTACAAGAAACTATTGGAAAAATTGCATCTTCGGTTTTTTATATAAGGTTTACTGTCCTCGGTTTTGTCTTTATGCGTACTTTAATCGTGTGGAAGAATTTTGCAATTTTATAACGTCAATTTCAAATTTAGTTAGAACTACAAATTGAAATTTTCAAATACCAATATCTTTTTTATTAGACTTCTGAACTGACAATGAGTGTTTTAAGTATGAAAATATTCTGCTAATGCGGTCCGCAACTTATCCTGGTATTATTTTATGCATAAAAGCTAATAAAAAGAATTACAAGTGCAAAAACTATACTTGACCGTATCGGCAAAAAAGATGGCTGAAGGATCCTCTTAAGATTAAAATATTCCTTTTTTTATAAAAAATATGATTGGCGCTATTTTATGATACATTCAAGTGTAATAGCATTGGATCCAGAAATTATTTCTGTGGGTGCACAAAGCGTTTTAGATTTCTGTACAATACGTAACAAAAAAAAAGAAGAAAAGAATTGCTCGCGTACGCGCGTATACCGTAAGAAATCGTCACGACAGTCGTTACCACGTTCGCGATCTCGTCATTCAGGGGCACAAATTGCCGCCACCGATCATTTTGTCCTATTCCTACGTGAGGATGCACCTACGTGTGTGTGTGTGTGTGTATATCACATCGATCGATCCTCGACGACGGCTTCTTGCTCATCGTCCTCCCCGCCGAGGAATGCGGATTTGTCTCCGGGAATATCGCCAAGTTGGCGTTGTTGTACGACCGCTCGTCGAGGGACGCTCTCGAGTGGTGTACGACCGAGTAGCGTTCGCGCCTCCTCGCCCGGGACGCAACCGTGTATAGATGTAGGTTTTCCGTAATCCCCCTCGCTTCGCGCCGCAGTCCCAAAGAAGAGCAGGAACGCGCACCGATTTCAACAGTCATTATCTGTGACGTGCCGGGACTATGGTTTACGTCGAAAAGTCGTTCCCCGTTCTACGCGCTCGCGCTTTCTTTGCGGCTTCGACGGTGAGCACGAAACCGACCCCGACCGACCGACCCGCTTATTAAAAGCAACGAAACCCCGAAAGTACGCGGCGAAGAGCGTTGCGACGCGTGTCTGCGTTTTTGGAGTCCCGCGCGGAAATGATTGAGCGATCGCTCTACTCCGACCTGACAAAAGGCAACCGAGAAATCAAGTTCAGTGGCACAAAGTATTCGCGGACACAAAGTATTTCAGAAATGTGGACACGCTACGGGTGTTCGTGGTACACTGAGAACAAGTTCCATCGGATGAACCAATTAAATAGCGTTTCCGATGGTTAATTTTTCCGATTAAATTATGCATATATCCGATGAAATGCAGTTACCGATGAAATTTCATTGAAAAACCGATCATATTTTTCATCGGATATATCCGTTCGTTATTATTTAATTGGATACTCGAGTCGAAATTTTTGTACGATTTTTACACTTTTAAGAATAATTTACACCTACTTAGCTGAGCTACACACCTACATAGATCAGCATTAGTCTACTTTGATGATATTATATTTTTACTTCTGCCTTGAATCTTTAATTCTAAAAATTTACTTTAGCTCCTACATAGCTCCTACATGAAAGGACCTACTTTAATGCTAAATTGGCAAAAGTAGAAATTTTCGACGCTATCAGTTATAAAGTACGGGTAAATTTTGTACTTACAGTTCGACCTCTTTTACTGTCTTAGGTTCTACTGTATAATAAAATGGAAGGTTCAACGTAGGGCCGAAATTTCGACTCGGGTATTTTTCTCAGCGCAGAAATGTGCGAACTATTCGAAAATTCGCTTCAACTCGGAAATTTTGTCGATCCAAATTCGAAGAGAAAAGAAATTAAGTTAAATTCGATTTGATTCGACATTAAAAATTATTAAACCGCGTATCTATAGTACGCTGGAAAAGAGCAGTGATGTATCGAATATACATTATTATTACGTATGCGCCGTTAATGTCCATAATGCCACGGAATGCGGGATCGCGGTGTCTGGAACGTTTTCACACAGTAAACTGAAAAATCAGCTACTTTCTTCCGGCGAACTGCTAAGCGGCTCGCAAATACAGTCGGGATAATACAAGATCATTAGCGATGCTACTAATATTATTACCGTCCTTATTACAAGCGGCTCGTAATGTATCGTGGCATGCGAGGTAGCGAGCCGGGTTAGGCATCGTTGTTTATATGTACATCACCGGCGTATTACCCGCGTAATTCAAGGGTTATTTTGTTGCCGAGCGTTGTTGCCGGCCCGTTGCGGCGCCCCGGGTGCCCCGAAATCCACCGCCGCAGATATAGAGTTTTGCCCAGAAAAGCGTGCAGGGGTGACGAGGGGAGCATTCGTGCGAACATTCGCAGCCGGCGCGGAGCGCAGCGGAGATTTGGCTTAGAGCGTCGCAATTTTGCAGCGCGTTGCGCTGACCGGTGTCATTTGCAGTCGCACCTCCGGGGCCCGGGACAATTTACCGCGGACCCAAGCTAAATGGTCCCCGCACGAAGCGCCATTACATTTCCGAAAAAAAAAATACCACCGTTCGCCACCGCAATCGCAAAGGGTGGTCCTAATGACGTGGTCACACACGTGCCCGGATTGTCCCGGCAATCTCGGACAATCGCCGCGATCCGAGAATCGAGCACGATTCCCAACGTCCCACTACGTGGACGGTATCGACTATTTTTCTTTCGAGCCGCTCACGTCGATTCCGCTTGTTTCTGCGGAAATTTAGGGCGGCGATGGCGGAATTATTACACTTGAATAAAAGAAAGAATCTGATATTCGATTCTCGCACAGGTGTGCAGGGTGAAAGTAAATCAAATGAGGATGACGCGCGGATTTTTCTTTTGCGAAACGGGCGGAGAGAATCGTTTCGACGAATCTCAAAAATGTATTTTCGATGCTCCTGCACTTTCGAGTAGACAGTCACTTTGCAGTCCGTTACTCGTGCTCGCCTGACCAAAATAACTCTATCGATACCGATCGCGCCCGGGGGCGCAGTAAAACAAATGAAAAGGTTTCGAACTCGCTTCGATCTTCTCACCTCGTTCCTCCTTGGCTCTTACGCCGGCATGCCTTTCGTAATGCATCTCTCCCGTTGCTTCGCGTTCGAAGGCACTTCTCGATCCGTATGCAATTTTGTTGCGGGACTCGTGTAACGCTTTGCAAATTATTCCCATGAAATTGGCACGCATGTATGGTTGATGCTCGCGAGAGAGATCTAGGAAACACAAAGGCCGTTGGACGAGAGGAAAGGCAGAGGGAATTACAGAGGGTGAAAAGACAGAGAGGAGCGAAACAAGAGGAAAGAAAAACATTTTTACACGAATCGGTATCTTTTTTTAAAGCATTTTCAAAGCGGCCGGTACACTTTTGCGTTTAGCCTTCCTTTATATTTTCAGTCGTCTCTCTCTCTCTCTCTTATTTCAAATGTGTGAAAAATGATTTCACGTGCAAATCGCAAACAATCGGGAACAGTAATCTTCTGCTTGAGCCTAATGACACCGTTTTTATTGCACCGTTGCCAATGACGTTGACATACTTCGCCCGCAAAGTCACGGAGGAGAGAAACGCGGCCGGATTCTTCCACCAACCGAGATCGCAGCAATATCGTCCCCCAGGTGGCGGATTTGCATTTGTAGAAAGCAAATTTGCATTCGCGGGCGACCGCGAAGCGTACGAGAAGGTGGAAAACGGGGAGAAGCGGCGGAAGATCAATCCAACGTCTTAATAGCTCGTCATTATATAATTCAATCGTGTTTGACACAGGGGACCACCTCCGGAGTTTTAACGACTCGAATATACACTTGGCCTCGAGTTCGGCGATTAAACGCGCTCGTTCTCGAGGACATCGTAATAAGCACGGGCGAGGAAACGCGTACGGGTGAGAAACCAGAAATTCACGTCCCACACACGATGTACGCGGGAATGATGATTCCGTAATTGTAGTCGTCAACCAGGTCGATTCTCAATCTCGTTCCACCGCAGCCGTTGCACCGGCAAATTATTAAGAATTTTCAGTTTGCAGTTGTTGCGTAAAACGAAAATATTATACACATGTATACTCTGGGAAAAAGAAGACAGTTAGCAACCCATTTTGGGGCCCACAATTAGTAATCGAATTATTTGAATTGTTCGTAACGCTAATCTTTTACGAATTGTACCCCGCGTAACTAAAAATTGCAATTAACTATTCTATCTATATCCAAGATTTTTAAGTAGTACTAATTAATTCTCTCAGTTCTGTCGATATTCAGTAACGCAAAGATAATTTTCACTTAAGAGGGGCTAACCGAAATGTTAAGTTGCTTAACTACAAAAAAAAACGGTCACGATTTTTCCCAGAGTAGAGTTACGAAGAATCCAAATAATTCAATTACTATTGTAATTGTGGGTCTCGAAATGGGTTGCTGAAGTATCTTTTTTTTCCTCCAGAGTACATTCATCCAGTTCGGCTTTTATTTATTGGAACGCGCGGGGCGGAATGATGGAAATTACGTAAACTGCGATTCCGGCGATTCCTCGCGGTCCCCAAAGCGCCGTCGATTGCCCTCCAAATTATACGGTGGGAAGATTTACGATTTTAAGTTAATTCGGCGGGAGCGCAAACAGAATTAGTAACGTAGTATTATCCGGCGCGATATTATTTAATAGTGACATTAGCGCCCATATTCCGATGCTTCCAAGATTTACGATCGGGACCACCAAGAGGTACCCTCTGACACACTTTCGTAATGCGAAGTAGAAAGTGTAGTGCCGTCGTGTTTACAAAATACGCGATACAATCGCACTTCGATTCGATACGTAGCAAGCGTAAACACTCTAAATATGTTTTCCCGCGGATCGATCTGACACGCGCCTGGGTACGCGCACCCCTCGCACGTGCGCGCCACCCTCCGGAACACTCTTCGCGCACACCCCTCGACGGTTTCAACGTCGATGACTTGACTCGCGAATCGAAAGGCATGATCGGGTAATTGCTCAAGTTGTTGTTCACTGCCAAGCCAACGTTACATCGACATTAAATATCTACTAAAATAAACTAGCGATTAAAACAAGTGCCCGAGAGGGAGCTCGGAAATTTCCGAGTGAAGCTCGGATATAGTTTCGTCGGTCGAGACGACGCAGATCTCTCGCTCGCGCGCAAAGACGCCGTCGATCGGCGGACGTCGAGGTGTATCTCGCGGGGCGCGTTGCATCCGGATCGAATAAGCCGCAGTAACTGCGTTTCCGTGCAACTGTGTCTGGCTGTTAAGGGTAAGCCCCTGAGGTGTATCGTATATATCACGTGGCACGTGGATCCCCGGCTTAGCGGGGGCTTACCGGAGGATTACCAGCGCATTCTGCTACTACCAGATAACACTGTGTAAGTTGTCACGAGTGTTCACACCCATTTTCAAAACGCGACCGACCCCTCGCCGCGCTCCGACCGCCCGATTGAAATAATTGAACACCCCGTGGCTCCTTTCCCGCCCCCCGTCCGTTCGGCGGCCCCGGCACACGCGCTCTTTCGCCCGAGCGATCCGAAAGATCCGAGAGATAGGCGCCGGCTCTGTAATTGGATGATTTTCTTTCATGAGGAACGGTTCTGGGCCTGAGAGTAACCGATAAAACCGCGGATAAAGGCGCCGACTCGTGATTTTCTCCCTCGCGTCCCCCTCCTCCGCGCCGATGAATATCCCGCCGCGCGGACGGCGGCTTACGTAACGGCGAATTAAATTATCCGCTGCTCTTAATTTTTTAATTAGGTTGCGCAATCCAAGATCAGTCAGGTGAGAGAGCTTCGCGCGGATTTTCAGCACTTTTGGCATCTCCCGCTACCGCGAAACGAATTACGCAGTTAATTTGCAAAAGTCGACGCGCGGCTGCGAGTCTGATTTCTCGAGAAAGTGTTACGGCACTCGGTTCATTTTCCTCATTTTGTGCGGCGTTAATTGATCGGGGCGGGGCTCGGCGGTAGACGCTAAATCTATTTCCTTTATCGCGCATCTGCAGCCGCGAGAAAAGGAGAAGTCAATTAGACGGAGATTAGTTGCGAATTGTGTGCGAGAGCTGTGGCCGATTGGCAGAACTAAACACGGGACTTTGCAACATTTTAGGAGTGTCATCACTGTAAAGCAGTCCGTGCCTCCAGATACAGAGACTCTGAGCTACCTTCTCGGATATCCTCGCGTCTTAATTGGGTGATTTTTGCAACACTCGCAACTATTTCTGATACAAAGTTGTCGCGCTTGAAAACGCGCCGCATTCTCGCAGCCACGTCGAACAATTAAGATAATTAACCCCATAACTCTTTCCGATAACGATCCGGAATTAAGCCGAGATTTAAGATTACGATCCCCAGACGGGCCCTAATGAATACGCGCGCGCGGCGCTAAACGGTTGAATTTAGGAAAGAGCGACTTTTTCGAACAACCGCCGCGCCGCGTCGCGCCGATAAAGCGATAACGCCGCTTTCTATGGCTCGCGTTGCGCGGCGTTAATACGCGATGTTGCATATCTGGCCGTGTCATCCCCGGCGCGGATTGAAAATCGCTTCATTTCCATTGGATGCTCGCATTAGCCTCCAATTCTCTACGGTAATTGGACGAATCTCGATGCAGACTCTCGGCGTTCGACGCGCGGCTTGTTTTGCACGGCCCGCGTTCGAGATACTCGAGTGTGAAAACTGCTTATGTACTCCCACCCGAAGTGAGAAGGAGAACGGTGATTCAGCGTCCGCGAGGGCGACCGTTCTTAAAATGTCTTAAGTAACCGATAAAGGCCTCCGGTCTCTTCCTCTCGCGCCATAATTGGACGATTTCCGCGAGTCGATACGAAATTGCAGGTTGGCGAACCGCTTCGTGTAACCCTGGCGCGGCCACTGGCCGCCTCCTCGCCGCCGCAATTAATTTAATTAACGCGCGCGCGCGCGCGCGTTGGATAACAGCGTGACGCGTTGCAATTGAGTTGTGGAAGCTTCCCAACTTAGTTGTAATTCATCTGTAAATCTAGCAGCGATAACAGGGAAGATGATCTCGAGCGAATCGTTTTGCGAAGATAACGTTTCCGAGGCCGAGACAGTTTACCGAAGGCAAACCGCAATTTCGAGAAACGCTCCACGGTATACACTTGACTCCGCATCCCTCGCCGCGGACGCGAGGAAGGGGTCGTTTTATTTTTGCGGTCGGGAGAGTGCGTGCAGGCGCGAGTAGAACGTCTTAACTATCCAATCAGGCCGGTGGTATTTCTTCCCGTGCCATAATTGGATGATTCTCGCGACGTGTATACGTGTGTCCCGGTACAATCGCTCTTTCGGCCGCAAAACTGCGGCGGCCCGACAAAACGCGCGGCCGCTTTATGCACCCGCCTCGGAATTGGCCGTGCCTCGTTGCACCACGGTGTCCACGCCGGGCGTTTCTTTCTTTCCGCAGGAACGTCCGCGAGCGAGCGGCGGGAGCGAGTTCAAACAATTTTAATTCCTCGCGACCGCAGCAACGGGAAGAGATCAGCGTGGACCGAGAGAGACAGAGAAAGAGAGAAGAAAGCGGAAAGGCCCATGGCGCGCCTCAAATAATTTCGCCCGCTTGCTTCGGGCGGCAAAATTTATTTTGAATAGAGGACCGTCTACATTGGAGTAAGAAAAGTAAGAAAACCATACCCTTTACTTATCAGTGTACAAGCTAAAGTACAGACATAATTTTTTAAAATATTTATAGCACTGGTCAAACCGCGCTCTAATTCGCCGAAAGTAAGCGTCAGAGCTGAAGTAGGAGTAAGAAATGGAAATTATTCATTTCTTTACTCCTACTCTTACTTCTTACGCCAGTCTTACTTCATCTATTGTAGACGATTTAGAAATATCTTGCAACCGCGACATCCGCGCGAACATGCTCTGGGGAAAAAAAAACCCATTTTGGGGCCCATAATTAGTAATCGAATTATTTGGATTGTTCGTAACTCTACTCTGGGATAAATTTTGACCGTTTTTATTTTTTAGTTAAGCAACTTAACATTTCGGTTAGTGCCTCTTAAGTGAAAATTATCTTTGCGTTACTGAATAGCGACAGAACTAATTGAGAGAATTGGTTAGTATTACTTAAAAATCTTGGATATAGATAGAATAGCTAATTGCTAATTGCGGTATTTAGTTACGCGGGGTAAATTTCGTAAAAGATTAGAGTTACGAACAATCCAAATAATTCGATTACTAATTGTGGGCCCCAAAGTGGGCTGCTGTTTTTTTTCCCCCCAGAGTGAGGTTGTAGGAATTTTTGCAGCGAAGTATTTTATATAACTATTTAATGTACATGCACGATGAGCGATAATGAGGGTCCGTTGTATTTCGAATTTGTAAAATACATGAGAACTCGCGTGATATTTTTGCGCGTCAATCTTAAATACGTCGCTGCCGGCAATGAGAGACGGACAGGATTGGCTCACTTTTTGCGAGAGCCAGATTGCACGGTCGGTCGTTTCTCCAATCGACGCGGCCACGTCTTTTAATTGATATCGCGGGGATCAGGTGGTCCTTAATCCGCGATATATTTTGATCATGCGAGATTTACACAAGGTCATTCCGCTCGTACGATCGCTCGTTCATCACGGTCTGAAAATTTAGCGGCGCAATCCGGTGACTTTTAGTTACTGTCAATTTACCCGAATTTACGAGATGACAGATGTACATTGTCGACCTAATTTAGAGTTGATCTCGATCATCTGCCTCTGGCAAGGCTCGAGCCAAGATGTGAAAAATACAGAACTGTCGTGGGGTGATTATTATCGGATGGATGTTCAAGAGATACCGATCAAATCGTGTCTGTTGATCATGTTCCGATAGTTTACACGCATGTGGCAAATTAAGAGTTTTCGAGTGCAGATAACGAGACGACGGTCCAAAGTTTTTTTAAATGCCTGACATTTCTGTACATACATCCTCCTTGGATCTTCTTCGATGGCGAGCGCGATAACTGCGTTTTGGTTCTTATTGGCCTTTCTTTTCGTATCAAGATTTTACGTGTGTGTCGAAGAACTTTTATCATTTTCTTTAACTGGATAATATTTAATTACAAGAGTTACGCTCGTTATCTCGATGGGATTGTTGGTCGGGTTGTATAGAATGTTTGCGCTATGCGGTACAATTTATTTGGTGAAGTCGCGCGAAATGGAAATTAGCCGAAAAAATTAGTTGTTCTGGCAATTAGCCTCGATATTAAATCTGATCCTGTTACGAACGGACACGCGATGCACTTGGGCGTAAATCTGTTAACCGAGATTTTCCGGGGCACGCATGCACTTCGCTACCAGCGACAAGCCGTTTCTCTCACCGTAGTTACGTCGTCCCTCGTGGAGCACCTGTACGTGCCCAATCAAACTCGTATTCGCCGAGGGAGAGGCACCGCATATATCTCCCTTAACACGAGCCGAAAAGCGGAGGAGAAGGCGGTGGTGCCGGGCGGAATGAGCGAGCGGAAAGAGGTGGAGAGAGAAGAAAGAGGGAAAGGGCGAGAGAAAGAAAAGAAAGGTACGCGTGTGTAAGGGAGCACCTCGGGGCGACTAACGAGAGAGTAAGGAGAGGCAACCGCGGCCGCTCTCGGTCGGGCCCCAGAGGCAGCAGACACCGGCAAATTGGGCCGACATATTTTAGGCCCCGATCCATTTGCAGTTTCGACGTAAAACCAGTCGTTGGAATCCGGCCGCGGACGCGAAATTCTTACGAAACGCCTAAGGAGCGATTCCCTGCCTTCGCCCACCTCCCCGCCCCTCGCGTCCGCCGCCCGGAAATTGTCTCCCGACTGAGATGCGTGCGATTTCGAGATTACCTCGTGTCAATGACTCGATGGGGATATTCTGAACGGACGAACAATAGCGTGGAAGAAGCTGGGAAAGGCGCGTGAGAGAGGGCCACGCGCGAACGGAGGCAGAGTAAATTCGATGCATACAATTCGCTTGGAAACGGGCTTGTGACATTCGTCTATCGGTTCTATCACCTCTTTTCATGTAACAGAGGTCTTTCAGAAAATACAATCACTCACAATCAGTCGGAATTTAGAGATGTACGATTGTCTGTCATTAAATATTTTTAAGATGACAATGATATACTAACGCGCTTATTTCATTTAAATATCACAATAACGGAGTGCACTGAAAGACCAATTTTGTTGAATGAAACAAAATTTATTTAGTTGACTCAACTGAATTTCTTGTTTGGATATGAGCAAACAAATCTTTCAGTTGATACAACAACAAAAATTTAGTCGGCAATATTTTTGTCGTTTTATGCAACCAAATTACTTGTCCAGTCAACAAAATGATTCAATCAAATTATTTCGTTTTATTCAACAAAATGGGTCTCTCAGTGTGGAAAGAAATTTGTATGCTGTTACATTTGAGACAAATTAAATGGATGGATTGAAAGCATTACCATTAACATTTTTCGTTATTAGCTTATTACACTTTTAATTATTGCGTCAGATATACGTCGTTTTACGTTGACAGTTTGTTGACACGTCGCATTGTCCGTCCGGTTAATATTTTCGCTTTAGCTCGTCGAAAAATACGAATGTTTCCCAAACTTCACGGCATCTTTCTGTGAAACTTCACCAAGATGTACTTAAATGTTCACTTTATAATTACGAATAATTGATCTGCCTCGTATACAAATGTAAATGTACCAAATTAAGAGAGAGAATATTCATTCAAGAGATAAATTTTGCATATAAGAATTTCCTTTTAGGATCACATGTCTGGAAAACAATATATAATAAAAGTAATTAGAATTTCTTCTGCTAGTTATTAATATCTAGCGTTCGTTTCGTGTCTTATTATAGGCTTGTCTCGCGTTTGATTAAAACGAAAGAAGATACTTTGCGAAGAAACGAACGGCGCGCCGTGGGTTTGCGACGATTTACGTAATCTCGATCGTCGCTCCTCGCTCGAGGATCCGGTACCGCCTGTATAAACAGTTTAATGGCGTAATTGGCGTAATTATCAATCGCGGGTAGTTTTGCGGTCGTCGCGGGAAAGTAACGCGCGCGCATAATGGCATCGTACACGCACGGGGCACGCTCGTGCACGCATGCACGCACCGGCACGGTACACACGCGGTCCTCGGATAGGGACGAGACCTACGGGACCCCCGCGGCGCGCGCCATAGACCGGACCCGTGGAGTGTGACATTGGCGCATCTGGCAGCGTCCATGAAACATTATTACTTACACGTCACCGTGATAATGTATTAACCATAAAGGTGATCTGTGTTTACGACAACGCGGACGTCGTCCGCGGTCGATGTAACCTTTTACCGCGGTGGGTCGTCCGGGTGGCTTCACGTGGCTCTCTCGCTGCTCGGCGGCGGAAGGATTCTCGCTACGACGATGAGGTTCTTCTCACAGTGCCTGATTTAGGGCGTTCGACCAATAATTTTCTCCCCCCATTGCCGTTGCCTGTGATGGAGTACAAGTTTAAGAAATTTATCGTAGGAGATCATCGATTATCGTTTCATCGAAATGTTTATGATGGATATAAGATTCCCTCTTTCTCTCTCTCTTGAATCAGAGAATGATAGGAATACGTCGCGTGGTTTCTTTTAGAGCGTCGGCGCACCTAAAGCCGGCGGTGCTCGCTCGAAAGTATCTCATATAGATTGTATTTTATTGGCTAGTAAATTGATTCGCAACTCTGTTGACGGCAACCCCACCGCAAACTGCTCGCGAGACGTTCTCGTCCTCAACTTGTGGACTCGGACATTAAACAGAACCGAGCGTTTTATCCGCGCGGGTCGTTTAATCGCGGCGATTGCGCGTACTTACCGCTGCGTGTAGAATTTAGCGCTCGCGCCAGAAGAGTTTTCTCAGTATATCTACAAAAATCGTTACCGCTTCGTGTAACGCATCTCACTGATAACGTCGGCGGATAAGCGACCACGTCGACAGATCACAAGAAGACTCGAGCGCGTTGCGCTAAATGACCACGTTTGTCGCGTTGCATCCTGCACGTGCGTCTTGGGCGTAATCGCCAGCGTCGATCTAAATAATCACATGACGTTCCAACAAAGTGTCGGGTGTAATCAATTATCATTATCGGGTATCAACGTTTGCTTAACGTACCTCAACGAGTCATCTGCAAGTGAATTACCAATCAAGGACGATACGCCGCGAGTCGCCCGAAGCGATCCTCGTAACGGGCATCGGGCCGATCCGCAATCGCGCGGGATTTATGCCCGCCGCGTGTACCGCTACCTTTTTGTACCTCACCTGTCCTCGCGCCCGCCCGTTGGTCGCCGCGCCGGGGCATCTTGCGCGAGCGCGACGATTGTCCCGGAATACGCACGTGCGATACCGCGAGATATGATTCACAAAAGGGCCGCCTTGCCGGCGCGCCGGCGAGCCGCACCAAAATCGGAATCTGGACGCGATCCCTTAAGCGGATCGGGTCGCGCGCGCCGGAAAAAGACAGGTAGAAATCGATGTTATCCGACGACAAACGGCGACGACGAGATGGGCCCCGATCCGTTCCGATGAGGCGGCAAAAAGGGAGAATCCGACTCTACGGCATACCTAACCGAGACGTACTTAAACGGGGGTAGCTATACGAGTAATTTAGTGTCCGGTCTGGTGGGGGGCAGGGGAGGGGGTGAAAAAGGCACGGGGGAACGACTCGATACTCGGAAAATTACTTGTGCCGTTTATTACGCATTTCCGTGTAATGGCTCAATTATCCGTGTTTTTGTCGGCGGCGAGATCTGCGCGGAGCGATCGCGCCGCGATTATTCGCGCTCTTTCGTACGTTTTTTTCGAGCGAGCCGGCCGAGCGGAGAATCGTATAAAGGATCGAGCATCATTTTTCGGACGTGTGAATCTTTTTACTCGCACATATCGTCACCGAGAAGCCAATAAAGATCGCTTTTTGCCGCCGAGGACTGAGATTCGGCCGCCTCGGTGCCCCGGTGGATTCACCTGCCGGGTTCGCCGCGCGAATGTCTCGCTATCGATGAAACGAAGACAGGTAAATAACAAAAAGAGTCGATGATCTGGATAATCTCGAGCCATCGGGACTCGTCTGAATGACTGCTACTCCGCGTTGGGTGGGCTTGCAACTGCGCGTTCGTTGCGACGCCCTACACTTTTAAATAAGAGAAATGTATCCTCCTTTTTTTTCCGACTCCCTGATTCTTTATCAAAACGCTCTCGGTTTGATCGCCTATTAACTGAAAACGCAAATGGTCTTTAGAAAGTAGCTCGTCGACGTGATAAGAAGGTGGCACCAGGTGCAAAACGCACGTCACGAAATTAAAGAGACAACCGCACGTCTTCTCCACTCGATCTCTTTTCCATCCTTCTTTTTTATGCGGCGCGAGCGTGCGTACCCTTCAACGGACTCACCTTGAGGTCTTTAGAAAGGCCGCATCGATTGTACAACCGGGTTTTGATCGATAGATCTGTTATCGTCAACCCCATCTGCGCGCATAATTTAGGGGTAGCGATCACACTGCGATGATTCTCTCTCGCTCTCTCTCTCTTTCTCTGTACTTTCTACGCGTGTTAAACTTTCCGATCTCTCGGAGAACTCTCATCGATTTTCTCAAGAGCGTAATTTATCTTTCTGCGTCTCAACAAGAAGTGTCTTTCTCCGGTGTCTTACGTTGCACGATCTATTTGAAGTTCAGAACAATCTAGATCGCGTAAAGGTTGCAAATTTATTTCTACGACCTTTATATCTTTTTACCTGACGTGTTGATCGCTATGAAATTATATCGAGTCGATTCGAGGGATTTCTCGGCATTAATACGTGGCAACGATTCTCGGGCAGTCCCGCGTTGTCCGATTCGCAACGATCACGTCGCGTCTCTACCGTACAGTTTTGCGCAGTAAACGTTCCTGAAAATCGACGCGCACGGGGGCCGCTCGGTTACATTCCAATTAAAGTCGCTGGTTATCATACACATTCAATTAGCATAACTCATATGAAGGCCATAACGAAGCGGGACCGGCGCAAAAACCTTCTTAGTCAAAGAGCCGAGGCATAAAACCCGAGAGGGAGAAAGAGGAAGAGAAGGAGAGAGCGACCGAGGGCGAGCGACGTACGACGCGTGCACGCGCAAACGCGAACGTAAAGGCGTTAAGACCGCAGATAAGAAGAAGGAAGAAGGTGAAGAAATAAATGAGAAGAGAGAAAGAGAGAGAGAGTGTGTGTGTGTGCGTGGCACCGTTTGTCGTCGTAGCGCGACTCGCAGTCGTTATGAATGCCCAACGACGAGGACTTTAGCGACCCTCGTTCGTCGCAGACGCCGATTCGAGACGACCGGATTGATGTCTTCCTTCGAGCCGCGTGTTGCCTTTCGATATAGCGTCGCGGACATCCCAATGTCCGAGCATTGGGAATAATTGTCGACGTCAGTGTAGAACATGTGATTAAAAATACTTTTTTTTTATGTCTCTTTACGAAATCACACTTGAACAGACAAGAGAAGGTTCTTGGAAGATTGTTTCTAATTGTTAGTGCTTCCAAAGTATTGGGTCATCGCATAAATAATACGGTATTAAAGGGAGCTGGATTTAGTCTTTAACTCGAAACCGAAAGACTCAGGCGCCGGGGGATTGAAAATTTCAGATTAAGATGGGAAGAAGTTGTACATAGCAATGGAAAGTATATTTTTAATTAAAATGCCACGTCTTTTTTCACGTACGGCCGACAACCCTTATCGGCGCGCGGTTCAAAAAAGCCGAAATAGACGCGTAGACAACATCTTTATACTGTTATTGCGACAAATATTATCATATGCCTCGGTGGTCGAATTGGTGAGACGCCCGCCTAGAGTGTAGGGAGGTCCTGGTTCGAACCCTGGCTGAGGTAATGGTTTTCGCAATAAATTTTCTGCATTATTAAAAATGCCAGGTATGGTCAAGGAAACACTGACGTTGTTAAAACGCCACGTTCTTTTCTTTCATTTCAAAAATATCTCTGAGAAACCGGATCACCTATGGGATGACCCAATAGTATATCTCCCTTCCCTGCATGTTCTTGCCCTAAGTGAAAGAGAATAACGGGTCTTGCGTACAAATGGCCGTTTATAAAAATTGTAGAGAGCCTGCGGCTCTTTGGCGATTAACTTGGAAAGTGAGCTTCACGTGTTACCGCCGCCAACGGGTAACGCCTACGACAGTAAATTCGATTCCGTCGATGGTCGCGAGACCAAGCCGAGAGAGAGGGGAGGGGGGAAGGGCAAAGGGAAGATACAAGAACAAGACACGCGTTTACCTATAGGTACACCCAGTGATCACCTGTCTCAATAAATATCCAGCTTACAACGGTGTCCCGAGCCGTGGAGCACGCGCGGGAAGATCGAGCGATCCCCGGCGATGTTGCGACATCGGAGGAGATCGGATTAATCGATCGAGAGTACGATCGCACGTAGCCGCCCTCCCGCGCGCGTCTCGGACGGGCTCGATTTCTTAATTAGCCAGGAACAAACCGTCTCCGTTTGCCTTTTCCCTCCTTTCCGCGCCAGCTGCGCCCTTCGCCGCAGGTCGCGATACATCCTCCCGCCGCGTGTCATATTCTTTTTGCCCCTCTCGCCCGGATGTGCTAACTGCCTCTCTCTAAATAATAAATTAGCCGCGTTTGCTGACGGCCGTAAACGCGTCTTTATCCCCGCGACTGTTTGTCTTGCGGTGAACCGCGACGCTGCTCGCTCGACGGGGCCCGGCTTTGAGGCTGGTTATTTTCAAAGAGGAGGGACCAAATCCTTCCCCATTCGAGCTTTGAAAAGATCCCCGAATCTCGAGGGTCTGCCAGATCGACAGATCTGCCTAATGCTGTCAGCGATGAACGGAAAGGAGGAAGGAAGGCGGAGCTCCGCGAGTCCGTTCGTCGAAAAAGGAACGGAGAGGAATCTCTCGGCGCTGCTTGGCGATTTCTGCACGACACTTACGACTCGGACAAGCGGTATTGCTCGCGCCAGGTCCTATGCATGAGTAATGCAATAATCGAGCGAGTGAGTCGTCTCGTCCCGGCCGGTCTCGTCCCGTCCCGTCTCGTCTCGTCCCGTCTCGTCTCGTCTCGAACCTCGGTTCGCAGGGTTCGCCTATAAAACACGAATGCGAGCCAGCCCCGTAATTACTGTGGAAGTGACTGGTTACTGGTTAACGCTCCGGTCGTCCGGGGGTTTACCGCGGCCCATGGTTCATCGGCTCGATTGGTTGCCACCTAACGGAGCGACGAGCGCGCGCGCGCGCGCGCGCGAGCAGGCCAGTGTAAATCGAGAGGCCATTACGCGCCGTGGCAAAAATGTAATGAGGTATTACGCCGCCACGGCGGCTTCTTTTAACGAGGTGAGGTGAGGGCCGTGAGCGAAAGAGAGTCGCCGTCTTATCCCCTGTCGCCGAAACCAATCCGGCGAATTTAATGCGCCTGTGCGCCAATTGCGTACGAGCATTGTCCTCCCTCGTCCGTACAGGTATTACTCGCACCGTGGCGCGATTCGAGGGATGAGTCGCTCTTGATCGTTTGCCCGCTCGTGAGGAGCCGTCGAGTCGTTTCGCCTCACGCGGCCTCACAGGCGTTAACACCCGAGAAGAAACGGTTTACGGAAATTTTCGTTCCTTTACGATTCCCGGGAATACGGGGTATCGGATATTACCTCGCTTCCTTGAATGACAGTTTCAATCGCTTAAGATTGTGTCCGCAAAAAGAACCGTTAGGGCCATAAACGTCACGCATACTGCCGTTCCATTACTCGCATTTCCGCCCGGTTTGACGAAAAATGTTTCCAGCGGATCGTGCGACACTTTCTATTTGGAAACAGAGACATATAGGAAAAGTTTTTAATAGTATACGCGTGCAAAGACACTTATCTTTACAGTACTATGCGTCAAAATAAAATTTTCCTGAAATAAACTCCATTTAAAATTAATGCAGTCCTTTCTGAATTCCCGAATTATGAAATGAGTTGTTTTCCACGTCTGTCCTAAAAATATTTTTGAAAGTTCAAAAAGCAGTCACTTTTATGTACACAATCCTGAGTTCTTTTGCGGATACAAAAGGAATTCTTTTGGAGTTTAGCGTAAAACTGTTCAAAATGAAACTAATTCGTAAAAACTTTAATAAATGAAGGAACTCTTGTTGAGCTCATAACGATCACCTATGCTAGTTGGGTTCATTTGGCTGCCCGAAGTTTAATTTGCTAAAAACATTTCTTCTCCAATTATTTGTAATTCGAAAATAATTACTGCCTCGGCGAGTCCAATCGCTTAAATTGGCTGAAAATCTATCGGTAACTTAGACGTATTCTGTGCATCTCGATATTTGTACAAATGCTTTCCAACATTACTCTCAAATTATAATACACCATTCTGGAACGAAATCTGGGACAGTGTTGTGCCAGATGGTAATTCCGCTGAATTATCGTGACTCTGTTTGTTTTCCCCGCTGAAGTGTGTCATTATAGTGATTTAGGACGAGCTTTCGTGTAGACGTGTACCGATTCGTGTACTCGATCGTAATGTAACCGCGGCATGCAAACGAACGGAGAAATCGGAGCGAATCGCGACGGGCGGGCAAGTGATTTTGCCAATTAAGAAATTAACTGATAATCGAGTGTCAATATCTGCGCCAGAACATATACCCGATGTATACACATACATCGTAATTAAGCGAGCGTACTCGCTCGAGCGCTGCGTGCGTCCAGCTTTGAACTTTCGTAATTGATTGCTCCGTAATTACCGGGCTTCTTTCGTCTTTCGTGGGCAACAGGTGCAGCGACAAGGCCCAAAAATGTATTGGGAATAAACTGTTGCGTCGTCACGCCAAGTTAAGATCGCGAGAATCGTACGAGCGGGAATCGTACGCCTAATTATCTCTATTTATAATTGCATATATTCTTCGAAAAACGCCATTTTACCTAGAAAAGTACACGAGAGAAGTTCCGAGACTTGTACAAATTTGTAATAAATCTGCATACGATTCCGTTTATCTGGAAATGATGCGTAACCTGACGTTGATTTGTTGAGGCTGCAATTACGATTAAATAATGCCAATCTTATAATTGGCCGCGATTTAATCGTGGCGCACTTTACACGCGTCCCGTCGGCGAATGTTGTGTACTCTTAATTCCCGGATTGACTCGCGATCGTTTAAGGTGCGCACAGGTGCTTCCACGTTTCGCAACGCGAAATCACCTTGCGGGCTGGCTCGCAAGTGAAATCCCATAAATGCATTCTGGCGCAAAAGATAAGTAATGAAATTACGATACGGGAGCGTTGCGGAATCCAATTAAGTATCGGGTAATGATAGGGACTCTGTATGTCCACGTATACATGCCTGAAATTACGAGTATATCTGGTGTAATCTCGGCGAGGAGCCAAGGTTTTGCACGTTAAAAAGACCCGCCGAAAAAGTATATATTTTCAAAATTCACGGGGAGAACGATGCGATGACGACTCATCAATTTTGTTCTCTCCAATATTTCGTGAGTGAGGATTTCACAGGTTTACTCGATCTCGGCACAATAAATTAATCGCCCTTCCCGAGAAATGTACGCGCTGATCTCTGGCACCTTTAATGGTATCGAAAGGCCGATCCGGAGAAGCCTGTCTGCAAGAAGAGGATCGGTTCGTCTCTGCGATACAGCACGGAAGAAACATCCGAGGAAAAAGGGGAAGCGAGAAGAAACGGCACGAAGGTGACGGCCGAACGGTTGAAACGACTGTAATCAATCTCGATGTAATTACGTATCGCTGAAAAACGCGATTGATATTTAGTAGATATTATTTTAACCTCACTTACATGATTATATACATTGATATTTTTTTTGATTGATTTTTAATGATCAGTTTATTTGTATCTTACGTGTATATTAAAGATCACCTATAATTATCATTGAACATGGAATTTTGAACGAGTTGAAGTAGCAGGTGAGAAAACTTTATGTCAAAAATTAAATCAGAGAGAAGAGAAACCAAACTTAAGAACAATTTGTACAAGATAATATGCTAATCTACTTAAAATTACATTTATGTAAATTTATGTTAAAAATTAAATGAAATAGACAAAAAATTAAACTTAAGAGCAACTTATACAGAATAATATGCTAATCTATTTAAAATTACATTGTATTCATGTAATTTTAAAAATTGAATGACATAGACAAAAACTAAACTTAAGAGCAATTTGTAGAGAATAATATGTTAATCAACTTAAAATTACGTTGTAATAATAGCGTATAATATCTATACACAGATAAAACTGCAGTTTGAGTGGATAGCACACGGGAATTAAAATACTACGCGGATAAAATTTTTTGCGTAACGATGGGCGTACCGCCGCGAATCAAGCTGTACCAGCGAAATGAACGTATCCCACCGACCGTCCTCCGACAAAGCGCGAGGAATGAAATCGATCTACTGCGTTCTATTCGCGCTTGTTTTTACTAACTACAAAGTGTTTCTCACAGCGTCGCTTTCTATACTTTTACCTCCTCTTTTCTAGGATAAACAATTTAACTTCGGTTTACGAGGGCAGGGTAATTTTTTTACGAGCCAGGCAAACATAAAAATTATTCTCACGGTGACAGTTAAAATCGGCGGAATGCTAATTCACGTGCGTTTGACACCTGATTAATCTCACACGTGTGTGTACTTAACCTCATTCGCCGCGATCTCTTCGCGGCGATCGCGCGAGGAATAAAATATCGCGACGCGTGTGTGCGCGATAAATTCAAAAGTTGTTATTAAGATTATGAAGATGTTGAGATTCTGACGATAACGTCTAGATACGTTCGCCACGGCGCTGCACTGCGTATATCTTCTCGGCGCAGGTTTGCACAAATTGGAGCATGCCATGCGGACCAAGTTTTTGGGGCAAGGTTCTGGGCGTGCCGTCGCAAATCAGACGATCGGCAAGCGCGAGCATCGTCTTACTTCCCTTACTTGTCTCTATCGGCGAGCGGTATCTCCGTCTGAATCTGCCGGACGGTAATCGAGCAAAAGCGAGTAAAACGAGATCCACGTCCCGTCTTAAATTACCGGCATTTAATATCGTTCAATAAAGGACGGAATTTTCGTTTTATGGCCGGTACGCGCGGCGATGAGCGCGCGTACTCGATGCACGCGCAAACAAAGTTAATGCAAATTTCACGGTCTATTCAGACCCACCGGTACTGTGTTGTGCCTCCTTTTTTTTTTATCGATCGCTATCACCGATCGACTTTCGACGGTGTCGAAATTTAACGGCGCACTTCTTTTTCGCGTCGTTGAATAATACGCGGATGAGGTTTCAAATAACGAACGGGGCGTGCGCGAACGTATCAAATCGTATCAAAGAGGGCGAGCTGCCCGATCCAACCTCACCAAGTTTCGATTAGTACCTGATGGCGGCCGCGTAGAAATTCATTAAGAACCTCACCATGATCGGCGGGTACCGGGGTGAGCACGCGCGCGACCGGTGTTTTAAAAATGCGGCAGGCGCGAGAGCCTAGGATGAGAAGAGAGGAACGAGACGATGAAAAAAAGAGCGCGCGTTTAAAAGGAAGGCGGCGAAGATAAGAAACGCGGGGCCCACGAGCGTTTAGCATCTGCCTATATAATAATGAAGCACGAGGATACGAAACAAAACGCGCCTCGCGCGATGTTTTGCCCCGCGAGACCGAGGGGTCTGATTTGTAATTTATCGCTTTATTGCGAGGGACGACGAGAGGGTGCGAGAGGACAGCGTAATTAACACGTAAATGCAGTCGCGTCCCGTGGTTCCCATCAGGTGTGCCGTGCGGGAAACCTTTCCCTTTTTCTTTTGGATGCGTGTCATCAATATGCATTCGCCGTTGTGACTCATCGATACGTATCATAATTGCGTGTCACACTTAGCCCCGCTGTTTAAGCCTTTAAAGCGTCGCTCCCGATGAAGATTGAGAAATTGGATTATCAAATATGTACTCGCACGTGTTAACATATTCCTGTTCGCGTGTGAGGAAAGAAGTAGATGTCTGCTTCAATTTTGACGTGGCGCACTCTTTTCTTGCGAGACTTTGTTATCTCTTTTAATTTGCGCTACAAACACAGATATGAGCGTACGTGGTCTCTCTATTTATCTTTTTGACAAACCATTGAGGTGTCGTTAAAATCGCCAAAAACGTGCCAGATTACATACGATTAGACATGGTCGAAGAAGATCGATGGCTTACACGTCCCTCTTGGCTTCGTTTACTACCCCAGGGCTAGTTTAGGAGTAATTAAATTTCCCACATTTTTTACCCGGCAAAGGCCAGTTGCTGTGTGCCAAAGGAATAATCTTCCGAGCATTCGGAATTGCTTATTTTCAGAAAGCCGAGGGATACATGGTAATTTGTTTATTTGGGAGATACCCGGCGGCAACGACTGCGCAATTTTGATACTCCGGCAAACAGTCGCCGTAACCACGAGGTAATTTTCGCGCGATAAACGCGGCAACGCGCGCATTTCGTTACCCCGGCTCGACAATTTTTCGGGGCGCAGCCTTTAACGACGCGGCCGATTCCGCTTAGCTGCGAGGTGTTGCGCTAAGCACCGTCCACTCTCGCGATTGTTTTTGCGCCCGTTTTCTGGCACACGGCCGGTAATTGGCGAGGAGGGCCTGCCTCCTTTCTTTTTACGATTCCACCCTTGCCGGGAACCACCTCTCTCTCTCTACCCCTGCATCCTTCTCGGAGGAAGGACCGCGCCTCGCGCCCGTACCGTGAACCAGCCGTAAAAACAATTACGACTTCGGACGATTGCGATTACAATGGCAAACGGCCCGGCTCGAAACCGAATCGGCATTTGCTCGGTTGTCGAAATTTCTTCGCAGGCGATACAAGCGTCGAGCAGTTGCAATTGTGCGAGCTTATATTGCAATTTATTTGACATATTGGTTACATCGTTTGTATGAGAATAACGTCATCTCATGTATTCTGTTACTATTCTTCTTCCGCCCACGAGTGTGATTCACGTATAAGAATTTTTATTTGTAAGCGTTGCTTCGCGGATAAGAGGATTTTATAACTATATGTGCCTTTGTGTTTTCAAGTCTGAAGCTGCGCTCTCTACTCTGGGAAAAAAAGACAGTTAGCAACCCATTTTGGGGCCCACAATTAGTAATCGAATTATTTGATTGCTCGTAATTCTAATCTTTTACGAATTTTCTATCTATATCCAAGATTTTTAAGTAATACAAGTACTAATCAATTCTCTCAATTAGTTCTATCGATATTCAGTAACGCAAAGATAATTTTCCTCACTTAAGAGACACTAACCGAAATGTTAAGTTGCTTAACTACATAAAACGGTCAAAATTTTTCCCAGAGTAGAGTCACGAACAATCCAAGTAATTCGATTACTAATTGCGGACCCCGAAATGGGTTGCTAAATGCCTTCTTTCTCAGAGTAAAAGTCAATCATTGCATCACTGAAAACAGTCATAAGTATAACACTAAATTACTCAGTAAATCAGTGAAAATTCACCGATTGACTTTTAGAGAGGACGTTATATCGGGAATTACATTGCTATAATTTTACGTAAAATCAAACAGAGAAATAGTCAAGTCTGAAGAAGTTAAAAAAGAACAGGGACATACAATATATATTGAGGTATATAATTTTTCTCGCAAATCTTTGTATAGGCGGCCGGTGAATGCGCGTTGCCCTTCAGCGATTCACAGCTTCGGAGTGATGCAAGAAAAACGGCGGGATAAATAGGATGAACTGTTTGTATAACGAAGCTACGAGCCGACAGACAGAGAGGCACCGCCCATTATTGGCACCTGCTGCCGGGATAATAAAGCAATTGCTCGCAATTATCGAAATTCTCCGCTCGCCGCTCCGAGCACTCCGGTTTCCTCGAAACGGCGCGCTCGAACAACGAAGATTTTTTCCACGCGTTCGTGGATTTTTGCCGCCGCGGCACCTGCGACGGTCACTGCATCGTGGTCTACTGACAGTCCTCGCGAAGAAAATCGATTCGATCGGAAGGCAATGTCGCACGAAACGAATGCATTTTGTATCTTCGTCTCTGAATCGCAGAAATTGTGACGTGGCGGATGTGCTGCGGCGCTTCTAGACAAATGTGACAGTGCCAGTTAATTTTTAAACGGCACGGATTTAAGGGACGTACACCATCACTTTCGGACAGTATCAATTAATTGGTAAAGCAGCGTGGGATTTAACTCAAATCGACTCGTTGAAATTCATCGCGGTTGCGTTTAAGGGCGAAAGGCAGGCGACGATCGGCGGCGAGAGTGTCAAGTGTCGGCCGTAGGGAAGAAATGGCGAGGTGGTGGTGGTGGTGGTGCATCTACTACGTGGGAATGATCGTTACGTCGTGCGTTACTCCCTCGACGTCGATCAAGCCGACGGATTACGCATGTCCTGGCAGCTGCGCATCCTTCCTGGGCGTTCCAAAGAGGCCGCCAATCGGCGAAACCCCCTAATACCATCCATCCGGCGGGCCGGCCAATGACAGGGCCGGGGTGTATCAGCGCGGGTGTCATCGGGCCACTCAGACCGCGCGATATTATCATCGTCGTTAAGAGACCCGGACTCCGGATGGGGCGGCCAGCGGGTCGGCGGGCAACGGACGGGGAGGGTGGTGGTGTACGTTGGTCATCGATCCTACGACTCTGGGAATCGACGCTGCCTCAGGGTAGCTTTGACCGGAATTCGAAGCTCGATATCTGACGGACGGGGTAAGTAAGTGGAAGAGGGCGAACGTAACAGTTTAATCCAGCCGCCAGCTATATCCGTTCACTCGCACATAATGCGCGCTATCGGCGAAAAATGGCACGCTATTCGCCAATGATAATTTCACTTGGCTTCGCCCGAAAGGACGATACGGGGACGCGGGCGGTGTCTGGAAAAAATGACTTTGCGGAAAAATCATTAGCGTCCGGGGGCACGGGAGATCTGTCGGGCTTGAACATTTCTTCGCGCCCTCGAAGAGATAGAGCAGGGAAATACGTCGGCCGGCCTACCTGCCTCCGTCCTAATAGCCTTATAGAAATGGTGGGTGCACCTTGCACACTCTTTTTTCGTAGATTCCTTATCCTCCGTCGTCTCTCCATAAATTACAATTTCATCCATGAGATTAATATTTGATCGAGGTGCCGCCGCCGTGAAATCTGCGGCGTTATAGCCGCGGCAAAAAGACGATTTCTAGGCGAACGAAAAGGGAAGGAACGCGTTCCTAATATCTGTGATGGATCGACAGGCGGCAGCTGCATATTTTAGGCGAGATCATCATCGAGAAAACCAACAAGAATGGGAAACGGCAATCTTTTCTACACGCAAGCACCTCCGCCTACGTTGTTTTCAACAAAATATTATATGAGTAAATTAACCAGACAACAATTGTGCCGGAATCTTAGACGACTCTGTTAACGAGAGGACACCGGGCAGAAATCTTAATGGCATCCTTTCCCATTATTGTCTAATTATAACGGCGAAAATTATCGGGCCCTCGGGGGAATACGCCGTCAGCGAAAACCGAAGTTCGTCAGATAAGCCCGGGCGGACGCGAAGGGGATGGCACCGAGGGTTGAAAATCGCCTCACCTGTCCTGGACACACAGGACACACTTCGGTCTAGCTTCCTTGGAGTATTCCGCGCAGCGGCCATAAATTAATTTGACGTAATGATCTGATCTTTGCCTTGTTAGGGGTCGTCCCGTCGCTATTACGTCGAATCTGATAAGGAAATGCGGTAACGTAATTTCGTATCTTAGTTTCCGTTCCGAGGTGTACGCGCACGGATATCTAGGTAATAATCGCCCAAATTCGTTCTCTTTCCGTTTTTTAACGACTTTCGCGCGGCTCGAGCAAATAAACGACCAAGCACGAAGACAAAACGATTGACGTGCGCGAAAGGATTAATGCGTTCTTAATGTCCAGTTCGGAATGAACCTTGGGACAGGTACCCTGTTATCCGTCGACTCTAACTTTAGCGGGATCGATTTCGTTCTCCTCGTTACGGGAGACTTGAAGGAGGGAAAAGTGGACAAAGGTGCTTGAGAGATTCAGCGGCATGTAACATTTGGACCGACCGCAACGAGTCGGAAACACGTTGGTTAACGGGCGATGATCCGTGAAAGAGCGCAACCTGCGCCGACAACGGGAGGGACGAGGATACAAGGGTGCCAGGAGTCAAGGGGTCCTACAATCACTCCACGGGGGGTCGTTACACGAACCGGGTACAGCGGAGTTACCCTCGTGTTTATTTGTCATTCGACACTCCGTGCACGTACATTAACCACCAGGAAACCTGCGACGCGCTAACTCATCTTGTCAACGAGAAAATTGACTCCCCGTTAAGATACATAGACACTCGTATGTGTGTACTCGAGAGCTTATTTCTATACGAGTGCTGCTGCCCGATTCTCGAAATATGTTTCCGTTGTGCGAACGTGATGTAGAACAGGCGGGAGAGCGAAACGAGAGCAAGAGGACGAGATGATGATCAGCGAGGAGGCACGCGAAAGCCGAGCGAGCTAATGTTCGCGCGAGTATACCTGCAAATTACCATTTCTCGGCGGGACGAAACCTTTCGAATCGTGCGGGATGTATACAGTCTATCCGACCTTCGCGTCCTTCGTGATCGATGAAGACTCCGAGACCACGGTATGTCGAACCTGGCATTTCGCGGATCGCCCGTGGAGGAGATCGTTTTAAAGACGGCGATGCCGGCTCGCACGAGACAAGGGGTCCTGGGTATATAATTGTCGAGAAAACGATACGCCTCTTGCGTAAGAACTCAGCCAAGGACTGAGTCAAATTGCGTCCGTGCCAGAAGCCTCGCGAGGCGATCTTCGTACTTCGATCTTCGTGGAATTCGCCGAGGAATGGACTATCGATTGTACGGATTCTTGCGTGTCCGGGCACATCCAGCCGATTACGTCTCTTCTTCAAACGGTGTTGCGAGTATTACACAACCTCGCCTTATAAACATCTCGCGTGTTTAGCAAACGCGAGACAAAGGTCCATGGTTCGCGCCATACATTTAGCGCTAAACGCGGCCGTCCGTCTCGTGTCCTATTGACATTGAACGTCACCCTTACATTAAGCGAGTAAAACTTACGCCAACGGCACACGATACTATTTTTCCTACCGGATCGCTTACGAGAGCCAATCAGGATTTAGCTTTAAGTCGTCTGATCCAAAACTGTGAATCCTTATTGGTTCTCGTAAGCAATCCAGTAGGAAAAGTAGTATCGTGTGCCGTTGGCTTTAGACTCTGTCTCTGTTTAGATAATAATATAAAGAAAGATAGAGAATCAACTAACCAGAAAATGAGAAACCGGGCCTTAGTTAGCTATGCCATGAACAAAATTCACTGCCAGCTCTAAAATCTACAGTATTACGTGTACTATAGATCTTCAGCGCTGGTAATGAATTTTGGAACACAGCCATTATATGGGGTTTTGATTCTCGAACTCACGTGAAATTGTTTGCATATGAAATGGGCCATATTCCGTGAAGTGATTGTTCTAACGCTAGTCGCGAGATTCAACGCGATTTACGTGATCGTAGATCTCTGAGATTTTATGTGAAAATAAAACAAACGTAACTTTTAACTTTTTAATTTCTTTTTATCATTAACTTAACTTTTAATTCAATTAATTGTATTATGGATTGATTCAAGGCTGTTAACTTTAACTTAACTTAGTTAAAAAGAAAAATAACTCACCAACACTGCATTTCAATATGATATTCCAGATTCATAATATATGTTAATATAACAACTCAACGATTGGAGTATCATTATTCATATATGCAAGTTCCTTATTAGAATGATTATTATAATAGCACGTTTAATCGTCAAAGTTCCTACGATAATCAAAAGTTTCTATTTGAGAATATTAATTAAGCGTTAAATAAATTCTTGTCGCAACTCTTAATATTATTAGTGAAACTTCTAATTTTATTAATATACATATATGGAAGGATAATTTTTTCAAGTGTTACCAAATGTATTTCTGTTTCTGAAATTTTCGAACAAGTCAAATTTTGTATTTCTACGAAGATTCTGAGAAAGAAAGAAGACTATTTTAAGAACTATGACATCCTGCGGAAAATGTGGACCCTCAAATCAGTCATGTATATTGTAGTTTGTATATTAATGAATAATTTTTTTAACTAACACAGATGTTCTCTACTTGCCACTGACAATAAGTGGATAATTTAAGCGTAAAATTGATATCTCGAATAATTTTTATATCAATTTGCTCTCTCTCTCTCTCTCTCTCTCTCTCTCTCTCTCTCTCTCTCTCTCTCTCTCTCTCTCTCTCTCTTCTTATTAATTCTTCGTAAATTTTGTTTTATAGATTTTTGTACTGATATTATTAATTTCTAAATTTTCAATATTTCTGCTGATACACAGAAAAGAAACATTAGGTAACGTGTCCGATGGGATCTGCTTTATAAATAAATAAATTATTTAGCTCAAACTTAGCGCACTAGCCAAGGCTAGCTGTGCGAAGCGCAGAAATCGTGCTTGCGCTCGCGTGCGCGTCACAGTGGAAAAGTTTCGCAGCGTTGAAAAACTTTCGACATAACACGCGGCGTGTTGTAAAGACGTAATTGTCACGCATAAAGGCTCGAAGCTCGCGCGAATTGCATATATAGCAGCGATGCAAAACGGGCGGCTGATTCGAAATGAAGAACGAGCGATAGCGAGCGTGCTGAAATAAAGAAAAATTCATTGTGTACGGAGCACAATATTCTCAAGAGACGCTCGCGGTCAATTCTTTCGCGGGAGCGTTTTTTTTTTTTTAACGCGTAATCGATACTCCCTTCGACTCTTCGGAAAGCTATCGTTCGACCATAGTTGGAGGATCTCGTGCGGGTCCTACGAAATACGCCGCCGCGGCGGGCCCCGCGTGGAAACCCTTTAATTACATGTACGATACGCGGCAGAGGGGGACGTCACGGAACCAACCTCCCGGAGAAAGAGCGACTATCCCGACTACCCTCGCGCACGAGCGTGCGTGCGTGCGCGCGCACGCGTGCGCGCGCACACGAGCGCGCGGGGGAGCGAGAGAAAAGCGAAGAGGACGAGAGAGAAAGAGAGGAAGAAGGAGTAGGAGCCTCGACGAGCCCTTCGGAGGAGCCTCGACGAGGAGGCAAGGCAAAGTGGTAGTACGAGGGAGAACGCGTTCTGCCCGCCCACCCCCGGGCTTTCTCTCTCCCTTGCTCTCCTTGGCCGAGTCAACCCCTCCAATCTTGCGGCCTTTCTCTCTCTCTCTCTCTCTCTGTCTCCCGGCGCGGCAGGGGCCACGGGCCGCGTTTCGCCGTGGGCACAACCCGGGCCACGGGCCACGAGCCACGGGCCACGCGGGCCTGCCCGATACAACATCCAGCACGCGACGACACGCTACCGTCACCTTCTCTCCCCCTCCTCCCCCTTCTCATTCTCGTTCTCTCCCTCTCGATCCGTTTCTCGCTTTCGTGCATTCTCTCTCTCTCTCTGTCTCTCTTGCTCTCCGTCTCTCTTTTCCTCGCTCCGGCGTACACACACGACGCGTACGACCGAGCCAGGAGTAGACATGGGCGGTGGCAGAGGGTACGGGGGACCTGACCGAAAGCAAAGCCCGTAACCCCCGTTTGCGGGCCGAGCCCACTTCAGACACGCCGTGTCCTCCGCGTGGTCCACATCATCCTGTCCTGACCGCCTCTCTTTTCTCTCTCGCTTCCTCCGCGCGCTCCGTCTTTCTCCCCATCTCTTTCCCTCTATCTCTTTCGCGCGCGCGCGTGTATCTCGCGCCGCGCTCTCGCGCCCTTGCCACGTTCTGCTCGCTGGTACCTGTGCTTGTGCCGCGTCCTCCCTCTCGCCTCCGCTTCGTCGACGCTCCTCGTCCTTCTCCTCGAGCGCGTTCGCTGAGCGGCCGACCGCAGTTTGCGGTCTCCACCGCGAGTTTGCCCTCGCGTCGCGCGGACCTGGCACTCCGCCGGCTACCAGGAGTAGCTACACGTGCTCCGCGCCACGGATACGAGGTGATGAGCACCGGCCTGCCGAGAAGAGGAGGAGACAGCCGAGGAATCAGTCGCGGGACTGCGATTATACGACGGCGGCTCTTCCCAAAGCGCCGGAAGCTGAGCGCGTGATTACCAGTGAGTCCATCTAATTGTAAGTGGAAGTGGATCAGCGAGAACATTGTTACGAAGATTCCTCCGCGAAGACGTTGCAACCGAAGGACGATTGATCGACAAGACTCGACATTGGGATGTTGCTTCTGTGCGATCGGTTACGAGTGTAATCCGGCTGCCGGGATGGTTAAGCCGTGATCTCGATGATTGATCGGACCTTTAAAGGGCCCAAGGAATGCGTGCGTTCTCCAAGTAAAGGAGGAACATCCACCTCGCGATTTCATCGAGGACGGTAGACTGTACGTTGCGCGGCTACCGGAGCGGAATAAAAATAGGGGGACGTCGCACGGAAGGAAGCGCCGAGATAAAGAGCGGATCATCGGTTCACACGGCGAAAGGTGGTTGTTGAGAGAAACCTTCCCATCATCTGACGTGTCCTCGTAGGTGTACCATTATACAGTCAACCTCTCTCCCTGCTTCCTCTCTGTCTCTCTTTCTATCCGTCTTTCCGGCTTTCGTGTCGCATCTACGTCTCATTGCCGTGAAAGCGGAGTCACTTCCGGCGCGAGACGAGCGCGCGACGACACGTCAGGACGGCGACGTTTCGTCAGGACTCGAGGCGCGGCAACGCGACGACGGACGTGCAATGCCGGTGAACTGAACCGAGGCGAGGCTCGGGGTGGAGCGAGAAGCGTGGGGCACCTTCGACGCGGGGCCCAGTTGCGGGGGAGGTCCTCGAGGAGATCGAATGCCACTCGGAAGCTGAGGAGTATCACGGACCGATATCGTAAAAAATCAACAGGTACGTACGGGGGCTGCGCTCCCCTTTTCCTCTTGCGCCGTGACGGACGTTTCCGCGTGTAATTGCGGCCGTGTACATCCCGGTTGGATAAATAAATTATCCGGCGGGTTTCTTTGCCCCCTAATTAGACCGATCCGCCTCGCGTCTCATTATTCGCTCGGTGCCTATCGCGTTACGCCCGGCGGTATCTCGACGTCGACTTTCATAAACGTCGATACGCCGTGTGTATTTGCATCTCGAGAAAAACTCACCCTTCGCCGTAATGTACGTTGGCATCCGCGATCAACGTTGTCTACGTAGAGTCCACGGCTGGCTGGTGGATTAACGATTCTTGCGGACACTCAATTATTTCTATCTTTTTAAACTGTTTCTTCTTTCTTCCACGGTCGTACGCATCTCGTTACACGCCGGCGCTTCATTCTTATTGCGGCCTATGCGTATCAACGGAAAGCTTGCGTTCCTGCAAGCGAAAATTGTCTTTTCTTCATCGAGGCGCTGATGATAATAAAAAATCTGACCTAAATATATTTAAATTCCCGAGGGCGTTTCCGCGCTCGCGCGGCGCACGTGTGTCAGCGACGTGTTTTCCGCGATCTCTCGCATGGGAAATTCCAGACATTATATCATAAGAAAAGAATTTCGTTTTGCATCGTCTTCTACGTGATTTTCGCGATCCGACTTGTTTCTGTTGTATGTGTCTGAGCTTTGATCTCTTAGCTTACAATTAGACAAAACAATCTATGTCGAAACTGTGTCGAATCGACATCGACACACTGAGAAAAATGTCCGATTAAATATAATCGGATAATTCAATTACATAATAAAAAACGGATATATTCAATTAAATTTTATAGCCGATGAAAAATATGATCGGTTTTTCAACCAAATTTCATCGGTAACTGCATTTCATCGAAATATAATCGGAAAACGTAATCGGAAAAATTAACCATCGGACACACTATTTAATCGGTTTAGCCGATGGAAATTTTTCTCGGTGCACCGTCAAATTAATGTCGAATCGACGTCGAATTTGACAGTGTCGTTGTCGATTCGACATTGTTTCGACGAATCATTTCTGGGAAAGAAGCTAATAAAGTAGCGAATCAAACGGTGAGACATTTCCCGATCGTCCGCTAACGAGTTCTCTCGCGCTTGTATACTTCGAAATGAATATTACTCAGGTGGGTTTAGAAAATGCTGCAGCACCGACACATTCGACGACAGATTATCTCGTACTCGGGGGGCTTGAAAATACGAAAGGAGAAAGAAAGGGGTATCTTATCGCGCCGACGGAATCGACGACGGAATCCTCGCGGAGTGTCGCGCGGAACAGATTAAAGCTGAAATCATCGTAGCGTGTGCGTGCGTGCGCGATGACGCGACACGAAAATCAGCGGCGCTAATTACGCGATAATGATCCAACAGGGCGGTGGGGGCCGCGCGGGGGCCGCGAGACGGAGGAGAGAACCGAGAAGGAAGTTCGCGGGGGCTGTGTGTGCCTGAGCATGAGCATGAGCGAACCCCCCGTGACTGCGGCGGCGGCGGCCGCGAGGAAGGAAAGGGCGGATATATACATATACTTATTCGGTCGGGATATAAGCGATAAATATTAAAGTTCCTTATAAAGCACAAAGTTGTACCGCTCTCGTTCGCTCTCTCGCTCCCTCTCGCTCTCCTCCTCTCTCTTGCACGGTGGGGCCCTTGGCACGCCATCGCTTCATTTAAAATGCAAATTCGTCCGGATGGCGTGAACCACAGCGGCCCGAATTATTCTAATTACCCGCCTGCCCCCTTGGTCTCTCTCTCTCTCGCTCCCTCTCCCCTCTGCCTCCACCCGCGCCTCTCGCCGATTTTTCTTCACCGCGGCTCTCGAAAGCTTTATCCGTTCGGCCGCTCGGCGGGCGGAAGCTCGAAAAATCTGAAACCTGAGAGTTCGGCGCCCATCGACGAACAAGATAATCCCCGTTCGACGTGATTTACGAAAGATGAAACGAACGTCGCTCAAGTACGTCAATGTTAACCTTGAATATTGTAGATAAAGCGCACGTACGCTCGAATAAAAAATCAACCTTCCTGATTATACATATATAATTTCTAAAATGAGATTGTTGAAGAAATATAGGTGGCCGAACTTTTCTCACGAAGATCACTCCGCGATCTTACTCGCTGAATGTTTCCATTCTTCCGCCGGGTCCGAGAATGGCACGGCGGTAAATCGCGATCGGCAGAGTGTTCCTTGATTGATCCAGGACAATTTCGATTCGAGGGCAACGGCGGGGAATTAAGAAGCGCCGGGACGCGATGGCGACGAGAGGGTAACCCGTTCGCACGGTAGTCGCCTCTGGTATACGCATAAACGTGCAAAGTGTGCTGGAAACGAGCGTAGATTATCGCGGGTAACGTGTTCACGATCCGAGCGAGATGTCGTGCGCATGTAGGCCTAATATATTCAGATTTTTATGGCTGGTGGCGTATCGGTGATACGGCGGCCGGCCGGTCGGTCCACCCCTCCCGCGGTTCTCCCGTTTCTTTCCCCCCTCGACGTCGCCGCTGCGGCGAGGCCTTCCTTCACGTACCACTTAAAGCGCGGGGTAGCCTAATGAATAAACAAAAACTAGATTTCGCTTAGGGCTTACACGTAAAAGCGTGACCTTACCGGCGATTTACCGCGGCTGCCGCGGTTCTCAATTCGACTCGGGGCTACGTTCTCGCCGGAAATCTCTGAATCTACGAGTCGATCGGGAATGACTGATTCCCGAGTTGTTATACTTTTCGTATGGAGCTTTGAGCAACACGCCTTCATTTGCCTCTTTAATCCTCGTATAATCTCTCCGGTCTCTAGTTTTTAGGTTTTTTTTTTAGTTATTAGACAAAAGTTACAATTGTTCCGTTAATGATGATTATCATACACGATCCTGTAAAATATCATCAAAAACGGTAAGGACACTCTCCGGCTGTATGTAGGATCGTGTATTTCTGCATGTGAAACACGAATCGGAAAGTTAAAACCGTCTATCGACAATAATAAGGGAACTCTCTTTAAAACATCACATTAAAAAAAATAGGACTAGATCCCTCGAATGGCGATAGTAATGACGGGCCGATAAGAAACGGCCGACGAAGCGTACACCGCGTTACTTCCATAAATTGAATTTTACTCGATGGTTGGGTGCGAGAATAAAAACGTCGGGACGCGCATTCGCGACATTTGCATGCGTTTACGGTGGCGAGGAGAGCAAACGTAGAAAGAGGAGGGAAAAGGGGTAAAAGGGGGCGGAACACGTGTTTGCGAGAGTAACATCGGCAAAACACGTGGCACGCGAGAAACGCGACGCTCCGGCTCACCCGTGGCCTCCGCTTCGTTTGATTTATAATAATCGCTCAATCCTCATTACGGGAAGCTCCATCCCCGCGGGACGCGAACCAACGAGTTTGCGAGCGCGTCGGGCCGAAAGTAATCCCGCCTCGTGACAAAAAGCACACGCATTCTTCGCCGCTCGTTGTCGTCGTCATCGTCCTCGAGTATCGAGCCGACGACACTCGCGATCGTAGACCGTATACCTTTAACGAGTACAACCTGACACCTTGAAATCGCTGCGCGATGGAATTTAGTGGTCCTTCGAGGGAGCCGCGACACACGTGCAATCCGCTTTTTTCGCCGAGGCCGGGGTCTCGCCGGATACGCCGGGTCTTCGCGAACTCGTTTCGTACCCCGGTGAGAAACGATTCGTCGAAACGACGTCGATTCGACATCGATTCCGGCGGTGTCGATTCAACGTCGTCTCGACATCGATTGACGAGCCGTTTCTCGCTGGGACGTTTACGGAGAAAAATTGCGGGGAACTAAGGGGAGACCGTGGCACGTCTTTCGGTCACGAGGAGAGAACGGCGTTCTCCGTTGATCCAAGATATAATTTAATAGCGGGGCTGGCTGAAAAGTGGAGGATATCGCTACTAGGACACGCGGCTAGGATGACGGTCGGGCAAGAAGAAATGAGTTCTCATCAAGACTCGCCGCGCGGCGCATAGCCATTTCGACTATATGGATACCGCGTAACGTATGTAATAGTTACATCAGATTAGAACTGCAATCGGGGGGGAGGGGACGAGCGTGTAACCAGGCCTAATGCCGGGGTAAGCATCGAGTCACGGGGGTGGAGGCGGATCGTACTTATTACACGTATATACCTCGAAACACGTCCCTGCCGTTGGACACACGCAAACACACACACCTGCGCGAAGGGTAGCAAGGGTAACTACGAGGGTAAGGAGTCGCCGGTGGGCGCGCGAGGGCGGGCGAGGGGTGTTTCGGTAATCGTGCATTAATTTGCATCACAAAGTACACGCCACCCGCCACGCTACGCACGCATTCCACGTAGTTTTCCGCTCGCTCCTTCTTCTGTCCGCCGCGAGTTCTCAAATCGCGATTTCTTACGCCGCGACAGCCGTTGGAGGCCGAACTGGTCCTACGCGCGGAGACGTCGAGGGGCCTCGGCCGAGTAACAACGGGAAGGGATGATCCGCGCCCGGATCCCCGACGATCCGGGAACCTGGTGCGCGACGCCGCGTAATTTATGCAATTAGTGTAAAAACTGAAATATGAAAATGAAGTTGTCGGCGCTCGGCGAGCGGCCCCGCCGCCGCCATCGCCGTCGCCGTCGCCGTCGCCGCGATCTCGCCGCGATCTGCTCGCGGGGAATGAGAGTCACGGTTTGCGGCTACCGGCGGCAATATTTTGCCGCGCTTTGCCTTATCGGTACGGTTGCATATTTAAGGGTTGCCATGTCAAGCGTCAAGCGCGCCCTTTGAATACATTTAAATTCATTAACGGCGAAGGCTATACTCCCGCTATACTCTATAATACGTCGCGCGGGCAAGGAAACACGCACACACGGCGCGGCGCGCAATGCTGCCCGCGATACGCCACTCCGAAGGATCTAATACGGCGATGCGCACTACGTTTCACGTCGTACGACACGCCGTACGACTTTGCAGTTTGCCGTTAAGTCTTAAAGACCGCGCACTTGCTCTGTTTCAGATACGGCACGTGACCGCCCGTCGCCATGCCGCACACTGGTGAGTAGATACTCGCTCCTCTTCGGCTTTCGTTTCTTTACCGCGACTGGGACACGCGCCGGACGTCCCGGAGCTCGTGCGATTTTAGTTTCTACGGCTACTCGCCTGACCAATTTCAGGCCAATCTTTTTTCCTGGCGAAAAGTCCGAAATTTATCGCAACTTTCCTACTTTCTATATCGTATATCATTATAATTTAACTTTAAGCCGAGAATGAAAACTTCACTTCTGGGTTAACTGAAGAATATAATTCGTTGGCTGTTCATTTCCTTAAAACTTTGCGAAAAGTTCTTTTCGCGCGATTGCTTGTTACTCGCAGATCATTGACGTCGCGATATTTTCGCTGAAGAAAAATCGAGTCAAGAGTCTGTCATCAAAATTAATCTTATTTCGGTACACGCGTCTAATCAGGATTGGAACGATCGAGCAACGTGTTGAGTAAATAACCAACTTTCTCATTATGTAAGGTGGCTCCTGCATAAACCGACCAAAAGTAGAAAAAATTAAAATTTAAGTACATTCTGTAGTTGCAAGTTTTATCTATCAGTACGCGAAATTTTACACCCGGTCGCCGATGAAACAAAAGAAAGTGAAGTGATTGTTCTAACGCTAATCGCGAAATTCAATGCGATTTACGTGATCGTAAGTCTCTGAGATTTTATGTGAAAATAAAACAAACTTAACTTTTAACTTTTTAATTTCTTTTTATCATTAACTTAACTTTTAATTCAATTAATTGTATTATGGATTGATTCGAGGCTGTTAACTTTAACTTAACTTAGTTAAAAAGAAAGATAACATACCCAACTCTGAAAAAAATAGAACGTTTTTTGACAGCTCTTTGAGATTTGACAACGTCACATATTTTTAAACGTGCATACCCGAGTCGAAATTTTGGCCCTATGTTGAACGTATAAGTCTATTATATAGTAAGACCTAAGGCAGTAAAAGAGCTCGAACTGCAAGTACAAAATTTACTTGTATTTTAAAACTGATAGTATCGGAAATTTCTACTTTTGCCAATTTAGCATTAAAGTATGTCCTTTTAAGTAGAAGCTAAATTAAATTTTTAGAATTAAAGATCTAGGGAGGAGTAAAAACATATAATGTCATCAAAGTAGGTTATTGCTGGTGTAGGTGTATAGATCAGCTAAGTAGATATAAATTATCCCTAAAAATGTCAAAATAGTAGCAAAATTTCGACCCTGGTATACAACCTAGTATATCAATGCATGTAATCGCTGATGCATTAAGTAATATTTTTTATGAAACAAGTCACACGAATTAATAAAAATAAAAGAGGCTCCACCGAAGCATCCATACTTTCCACTCCTTTGTGCAGGAGCCACCTTAATACTAATAATACGCAGACAACACTAATTGTAGCGCGGTTTTGTCGTAAATTTTGAGAAAGCGCTGGTTAAAGGATCAGAGGTTCAACTCTGTATCTCTCAACATAGTGAAAATGCTATAAAAGTGAGCGGCACTGTCTCTTTTTAAGGGGGACAGTTAGAAAGAGACAAGGCTACTCACTTTTAGCATTTTCACTATGGTGCAAGATACAGAATTGACCAGCAGATCGTGAGATCGTTTCACTAGCGTAGCGTATGCTAATTCCTAGCCGAAAAGAACATCGCGTCGGCTCGTCGCAAACAGCAGCCGGCTTGCTAAATAGCCAATCTCACCGCGCATTTCGGTCGGCATCGCTTCCTGATTTATGTGAGAGAGAATGTAACACGTCGTTATGGTTTCCCCGGGACGGGGTCAGCTACCGTCGCGTCGGCGAGATCACAGGTCGAAATCGGTCGTGAAAATAAAAATTTCTGCCTTCCTCCTCTTCCACCGCAGAGAGGCCTCCCTCCTCTCCCTGGCTGGCTCAAGGCTAAATTACGCTTTGAAAGGCAGTTTGACAGTAATTAACGAAGAATTTTATACCGTGGATCGAACGCCGACATCTATAGGCCTATTATTAAACGAGTATAATTATAATCTACCGTCTCTCCTCTCTGTTTCCCTCCTCGCTTTACGCCGGCCTGATGCCCGTGTAAAGAATCCTGCCTGGATCCCGATCGAGCGATCGATCTCTCGCTCTTCCGGCGAGAGGCCTTCGAAATTGAAGAAAGTATTCTCCGTTTCGGCTGTCACATCTTCCGTGTGTGAAATGGGAGTAGAATTAATTTCGGCCATGCATAATCTTGTCGGCCGAACGACTTGCGTGATGCCACGCCGACAGCTTTCTGTAGCAGATTTCCTAGATCACCCCGCGCCGACGAATGCAGCGAAATTACGAAAGACTTTCGATGTGGCTAACGACCTTGCCACCATAAATCATTATGCGGGTAATTTCCAAGTGCGCTATTATATCGAAAAATTATTTACAAGATTGCAGAGGGCTATATTAAATGATGTTATCGCGGTTCATAACGCGCGCTTCCCAGATTCAATGTTACCTCTTAATTATCAGCGAGCTCATGTTACATATGTAACTTCTTAATTATCAGCAACATCCACAAGTCGCGGATAATCATTGGAGCGATAAACGCTTAATAACAGCCGCTGTTAACCATCTTGATACACTTCCACTTAAGGCTGTCTCGCGCATGTGTTTCTTTTGAGACAGATGATGACGGAGCCGATAGCGCGAACGAGTTGACCGATGCGTGCCGATTCGGCACCGATTCCGAATCGGCGAATCGCCGATTCCCGGTACGAGACGCGCTCGCTCTCTCGTACGAGAGAAAAAAATCTGTTAGCATGGGCGCGGATCGTGATTACAGGTAGGCAGGTGTAGAGTTTGGTTAGGGCCTAAATGGCCAGTGCGATAGCGATCGTTGTTGGCGATCGCATTAGCCGGCTAATTCTAAGTTAAGCCTGTATTATATCTCGAGAGATATCCCTTTATGCACTCGCGAGAGAACCTTGTGCTCGTAATTTGACAATTTGCACTCTTTTAAGAAAATATAAGCCGGAATATGAGAGGAGATTCGAAATATTGATATCCTACATAAAATTGTCATTTCTATTATGTACACCTTGCACATCGATCAATCAATCGCTCTAAAAATTCCGCACAGTTTTTTTCCATATAATAGAAATAAGGGAGAAGAGAAAAAAAGAGAGGCCACACAGATGTAACACATAAAAATAGATTTGTGTAATTTTTATATCTATTTTTATCTATCTCAGAAGAATGTATCCAAGTAATGTATATTTCTAAAATATCATCAAAGTAATTTTTTCATATTTCACGACGTAAATGTGATTTTTAATTTTGACACTCGGGTAAAGCAAGAATAATACAACAATGGGATTGAAAAATTAATTATTTTTAGAACTCAATTATGTAAAACGATTTAATTGTGATGAAATTTATAGCGTGCACGATTAGTTAACAGGAACTTTTACATAGTACATGTTCCGTCATAATTATTGCGGTGTAATGAGCTACCTATGCATTCAATCGATAATGGATTAAAAGGTGGTCAAGGTCCAAACGCATTACCGAGAAAAAAAAATAGCGAATCCTTTTGCCACGACAAATTTATGGAGAATTATGTATGCAAGTTCCAGCTTTTTTTATTTAATAAAATCCTCTTAGGCTAAATTGCCGAAATCCCCACAGTATCGATTCAATCAAGATCACATCCGTTAAATCGTCGGAATTCAGAATCTGAAACTGTAAAAGATATGAGGCGTCGGCCGACCTAAATGAACTATAACTTTCCTGACGATAATTAAAAGGAGAACAAGGCGATGGTTCTAAAAAGACCAATGGTATTATTTCGCGGACGGAAGGTGCACTTAAGTTACTCATCACGCGAGAAAAGCGGTGCATTTAATGTAGCGTAAAGCATCTATTTAATAAACTAGATCGCCTGCACATCCGACCCGCGTTTACGAGAAGCGCGCGGTTTATCGCGCCTTTAATTATTACAAACGCATCTTTATTAACATCCCGTGCCGTTATCAGAGATAACAGTTATTTCGCGCGACCGCGATCGCGTCCGCGTGGCAGTCTATAACGTATTTCCGAGCGGCTTTTTACCAATTCCATCCCGTTCGTCTCCTCGCCCTGGCCCCTTTGCAGATCGCGCGTTTCCGGTATTCCGATTTCCGTGCATGCGCTTTTTGTCCCACGTAAACGAGCGGTTCCGTGCTATTTATGATGCGCGGCGCGGCTTGAGCCGCGCCGTTAACGCGCAGTTCCATTATTTCGCGGATCCACCGGCAGATTTGCAGTTAGATAAAGACGCCGTTTCGGCCAGTTTTTGCCGTAATAATAATTTGGCCCGCTGTGTCCGTCGCGTCGCCGTCCGGCTTCCGTTGTCCGAAATACGTGGCGTGTATAATTTTGCATGGTGCAATCGCGTCGCAGATTAGTATGCCCGGCAGAACGAATGAAGGCTGGCATCAAGGAGTAAATAATTAATCAATTACACAAAAATGGTTGAACAAGCGTTAATTTAGCGTATACATGTATGTATGATTTTTTAATTGAGAGATAAAAATCATCTTCCGATTAATGCACCCATTAGATGTTTATTCGTGCAAGCGCGATCTGCGAAAGTGTTATTACATTTTCCGGCTGAACGTAAATCAACACCGGGATCTAATGATTCTACAAGTTTTACTCTCTAAAAGTCAATCAGTGGATTACCACTGAAAATAGTGAATATTCAATGATTCACAGTTAGTATGGCGTCGAATTATTCAGTGCTAATCAGTGAATATTCGCTATTTTCAGTGATAATCCACTGATTGACTTTTAGAGAGAGTTATAAGTATAGCACTGAATAATTCGGTGCTATACTTATAACTATTTTTACACCGAGAAAAAAAGTGTTGAATCAAGAAATATTTCTTGATTCAACCATATGCGGCGATCACGGACTGCCAAGCAAATATTTTTCAATTCACAAAAATATTCGTCAATTCAAAAAAATATGTTTCGATAAGTTACTGTATGTTTAACTTAAAAAAAAAACATATATTTGAACTAAAGAAATACTGCCGACTAACTGTATTTGGTCATTTTAATAACTTTTTCTCAGTGCAGTGATAATGCACTGATTGACTTTTAGAGAGTAAAACTTGTAGAATCCTTAGATCCCGGTGTTAATTTATTTAATTATTTTAGTGATGAAAAAATGCATTCGCTCTGCCCGTATCGAGTTTTCTGGGGAAAAAAGACAGCAACCCATTTTTGGGCCCACAATTAGTAATCGAATTATTTGGATCGTTCGTAACTCTAATCTTTTACGAATTTTACCCCGCGTAACTAAACGTCGCAATTAGCTTTTAAAGTAATACTAATCAATTCTCTTAATTAGTTCTGTCAATATTCAGTAAGATAATTTTCACTTAAGAGGCACTAACCGAAATGCTAAGTTGCTTGACTACAAAAAAAAACGGTCCAAATTTTTCCCAGAGTTACGAACAATCCAAATAATTCGATTACTAATTGTGGGTCCCAAAATGGGTTGCTGTCTTTTTCTTCCCAGGGTACGCGCGGGTTCGGTAAGACGCTAATGAATAAGGTACGTGCGAGCACGCGAGACGCGCATTTCCCCGGATGTAATTTCGCCGAAAAGTAATTTCTCCGAAAATGAGTCTTACCGGCTGTGTGTCCCTGTCACCAATCGAAAGACCCTTAAATTATCCAATAAGGACAATCCGTCACGCCTTCGACCGGTGGTCATTATCAGCAATTCCCACTTCGTGCTGCGAGAGAGCGTCACGTCCGCTCCCGCGAAAGCGTCATGAAATTGTAGGACCGTTTCGTAATTTCGACCGGGACATGTAATGACTCTTTCGCAGATCGCGCTTACATGAGTAAATATGGCTAATGGGCGCATTAATTGGAAGGCGATTTTATCTCCCAATTTAAAACTCGCACACATACACGCACACATGCGGGCGGGCGCGCGCGCGCGTATGTACATACGTGTATATGTAAACTGTTAGGAATAAAAATTATTAGGAATCATCCCGAGATATAAAATCTCGGGGGCGCATAAAAAACTCGGCATCGCGAGTATAATCGTTTGCTTCCCAGAGCGTGGAGGCGCCTTCGGGGAAGTGCAGGAGTCACGGGAGTGATCGCGATCGTCCGTCAATTAGCCCGTAAAACGCCAAATAAAGCTCGGATTCGTGGAATCCGGGAGTAATGCCGGCGGAAAAGGTTGACGAAAACCTTTTCTTTGGCCCGAATACGCGGCCGCTCCGGGAGATCGTTATTTCTCAAGCTGGTTCGGAGGTCCGTCGGCGTCAGTGATCGTGGTAATGACATAATTAGTCGGCGCGGATAATAATTAGCGATCGTCCCCGGGTACGCGCGGCCATCCGGACGCGTCTACGTGAAGGCGCGTGGCTCGATTTATATAAGCCGTCCGCATGGCATTTATGCTCTCGGCCTTTTTTCGCCCCTTTGTATTTTCTTTCACGAGGGAGAGGCAGTCGTTAGTAACGCCGCTTCTGTGTGAGCCTACTCTTTCTCTCGCTCTTTCTCCCCCGGCCCCACTTACGTCGATAATAATCGCCGCGGAATAAAACCGATTATTCCCATTACGCGGCAAGTTATTATTCGTTAAACTTACGTGCCTGGCCGGTGATTATCTCCACCGGTGCGTCCGTGCGGAACCGCAACCGGGCCAGATTGCTCGCATCCTCAAACCTCCCTACTTAGCCGCGGCTGTATTGCAACAATATCGTTACGATTGTAAAGATTTCTAACTCGTATCGTTGCGAAAGTTATTGTGACAGAGTTGTAATTACGAAAATGTATCACACGTCTTTCGTTATTTGTCAGCGCGTAACGGCAGATAATTAATCTCGCGGGGGGGGGTTTTTATTTCCTCGGATCCGAATTTCACGCTGCCGAAAGTTGTCGATACAGACTCGCGGGACCAGAACTCAACTTGGAAATGGCTGAATATTAAGCGACAGAGATTCCCATGGAATTCCGAACGGCGTGTAATAATGATGCCGTTAACCGATCGTCGTCGAAAGCTACGGTCCGAAAATTAAGGATTCTTCGCGCGTCGAATGAACCGATCCAAGATTTATGACGCGGCACCGACACACGGTCCGTCCGAACTTCTTCCGACCGGCGTGCAGCGTGTAACGAGAAAGACAAACGGAAACTGTCGTGTATAACTCATTGTCGGATTTTATTCGACGCCTTAACGCGCGCGTCCGACCGCGGATCGTTTAAGCGCTCATTTTCGACGGCGGAACATAAAATCGATGATCAATTGGCGTTTTTATTCGCGCGCGACGAGCCGGTCATTACGGTTTTACGACACCACTGCGGGGGAATAGAATCGATTTTATAAAATTTTCGACAAGTGCTACATCGCGGTATACGACGTTATACGACGTGTCGCGCATGCAATGCGTAGATAACTTGTCGTTCGACGTGATTTAAGTCCGCAACACATTGTGCGTCTTATATTCACGCGCTGCTGAATATGAAAATTACGCGTTTTATGAATGCGGTTATTAAGAGAGAGAAAGAGAAAAAATACAAAATGGCTTCTAAAACGACCACTCGTCCTCGTCTTAACGTTTCATCCCAATTAACTTTTACGCCTCGTCGATAGATCTAAACTTCATCCTGAATCTTCGAATTATGCTAATTTTTATCGGACTCGATTTAACATACGACGATTTTAAAATCGTCAAGTTTTATTGAGCCGAAAGTTGTTTCATAATAAAGTCTCTAATTACTAATAAAGTCTCTGTTTGGGTTTCGAGAGAAACGAAATGACAATCGCGCGCAAGCAGGAAGCAATTTACGGTCTCCGTTCGCACGAAATAAATTCAGTGCCTCGTGGAAAACGTCTTCCACGAGTGTTCGAAACAATAGCGGCCTTTAACGAACATTTAATAATATCTTCGTTGAATAAAACCAACGAACCAGTTACTTCTACGTTAATTGCAAACGACCTTCGGAAAACATAGACGTCGGGATTTCGCTGTGAACGCGCTGCACGATCTTCCTAATATTACTGAAAATAATGACACGTCTTTGCCGGGCGGAAAGGCAGGGGAGGGAAGGCTCTTTCCGTGATATTCGTCGTAACAATGTCATTAGAGGGCCAGCCAGGACCGCACGTCAGCGAATGCACCTGCCGACCTTCCCGGACGACCGCGAGCGCATTATTAGCAGATTTCCGACTGTCCTCTTCTGAATCGATAAACACCTTTTGCCGTCCCATCGAATCGCGAAATCTCGAATCGTCCAGTCCCGGTGACTTGGGCCGACTTATCGCGTCATCGTTATCTCGCCCTATTAACACAATAACGCGACTGACTGACTTGGCTACTCTTCCAGGACAAGCCGGGGTGAATCAATTAGGCGGCGTCTTTGTGAACGGCAGGCCGCTGCCGGACTGCGTGCGCCAGAGAATCGTGCAGCTCGCCATGGTCGGCGTCAGGCCGTGCGATATTTCTCGACAGCTACTCGTGTCCCACGGCTGCGTCTCCAAGATACTCACGAGATTCTACGAGACGGGAAGCATCCGACCTGGCAGCATTGGCGGAAGCAAGACGAAGGTAAGATCGACCTCCGGTCAGAGCTCCCGATTTCTAAAGGATATCTATCTATACGTACACTTGCACGCATTCTTAATTGCGATCAGGGTTGGGAAAGTTACTTTATATATAAAGTAACTATTAATGTAACCGAGTTAAGTTACAGTTTACCACGATTACGATTATATAACTTTCTGCATCGATTATCTCGTCCCATGGTTATTTTTATGCTCGAATGTATAAAAATGGGAACGTTTCATATTTCATGTAAAAATATATCGGAATCAAGTTTCAAAAATGCTTTGGTGACTCACTAAAGTTAATACACTGGCATTTTGAAGAATTTTGTGAAAGTTTTCTGAAACTTTGCCATACATTTTTCTAATAAAATGTTTGATAAAATTTCAAAGAACTCTCATAAAGTTCTTCAAAGTGCCACGTTGTCCCACGATTATGATTTTCAGGGTAAATTTTCTTCGTGTATTTACGAACGGAGTACTCAAAAATGTATTCAGAACTTCCGCACTGCTTGCAGATTTTTTCCCTGAAGAAAGTTTCGTCGAATGTCAATGTCAGAACGAAGGTAGTTTGAGAATCAGATATTAGGCTTAAGATTGCGCGGTAAGAGTTGCGACTCGGGATAATATTAATGACGGTGTGGCTTTGCAAAAACACGTGAAAACGAGCGACCACGCATCAGTGTGCGGACGATGGCTCTGATGAGAGCCAGTCCTACCCCTATACAGAGTCGAGGCATTGCTGATGTGATTTTAAGTAAGGGCTGCGTTTTGCGCCGTGCATGCAATTATCCAAACACCTTGCGGTGCTCGTATCAGCGTTGTCACGATTTCATGGTTTTACACGGTTCTCCCTTGCTACTCGAACTTCGTAAATCAATCGATCTGTTGCAGATCGATGTTGAAGAGGAGAAGCCGCTGCCTCCTTCTCCGTCGCCTCGCAATCGAAATCGATCACGCGAAATCGTAGGATCCGTTGACATTTCCGTCGTTCGATCGTAATCGCGCTGGTCGTGAGGTTTAACGTCGCAGCTTTTTTTACCGCATTGACGTATTCACGTCGCTCAGGAACGCCATTTCACCCCCCGCTCGGACGGGCGCGCATCGCGAAGCTGCAGCGACGGGCTGCAGGCAGCAGCTCGCGGTATCGCGTACACACGCCGCTAATGACAATATAATTGCACGGTGCGTACGTGCACTGGGAATTTCTTACGATGCGCCGACCGCGGACTGTTACTCTGTGCTTAATGAATTTATTTTAATAACGCCGCGTCGACGCGGCGTGCGTCGACCTTCCTCAAGTTGCGAGTTGGAGTTTGGTAACGCCGATGAAAGAGAACAAAACAGACAAGGAGAGAGAGAGAGAGGGGGGGAAGGTGGCCCTTAGAATCCTGAAGAGGACATTTAAATTCCGGCAGGAACACGGGGAAGGGGGGCCGATTACGCGCGCATGTAAACGATAGTCATCATCCGCCATTACCGGCGCTCGTTTTATTGCACGTATGTCAAAATAGTCCCGTCGCCGAAATAATGGTTGCGCCCTTAATACGGCTTAGTCCCGAGGTCTTTTTTAACCGCGATCTACGCGATCGGCCGACCGAAGTCTCCGCTTTCTTCTTCTCCTCTTTGCGACAAGTAAACGGCAACCTTTTGGCAATTTGGACGAGGGAAATTAGGAGGACGTACAAGCCCCCCGCCCCTCTCTCTCTCTCTCTCTCTCTCTCTCTCTCTCTCTCTGTCCTTTTTGAGAAGCGAGTACACGAGGGATCAAGTCGCTCGCGTTGCACGCGCAGCGTATCTCCGCCCGCCCACCGTCGTGCGCACAAAGGATCTGCTCTCACGAGGAGATCGTTAGATAACAGGTCGACTCGGCGGCCCGTCACTATCCCTGTCTGTAAGTGGCTTTTACAGCGATTTAAAATTACGCCGATAATTAAATAATGGCTACTAGGTAAATCCTTTGATTGCCTGGCAGTATTAACTCGTCGTGGCCCTCGAGAACCGGCATTTAACCGCATCCCCGTACCCCTCCCCCTCACGTCGCTTTCCGTCGAGATGGAGGACGTTCCGATTTTCTTGCTGAGTAACGAAAGATGAACGGTGCGCCGGCTCGAGATAACGTTGCTCTCCATTTTTTTAAGTCTGTTATTACGACTTTCCGCGCCCACCGCGGCGCGCACGTTCCACGATACTGCCCCTCGGTCATCGAACGATCTTGCCGCGCGCGAATTTGGTGTAAACTGCGCGGCGCTCGGGACCGCTTGGTACCCGAGCACCCTCGGGCGGACCACGCGCATTCGAGAGCCGATATAGTCGTGTTTAATTAAATTCGCGCTCTCGGGAGCGAAAGATTAATCCGGTCTCTCCGTCTCGCGCGTCGTTGCATCGTGCGACGCAATTTAGCGTGCGATCTCGCGAAATTAATCGACCGGCTATCGGCGAATCTACACGTGTTCTCGGCTCCGGTACGTAACATTTTCGAGGCATGTCCACGTACTTTCTCCGTTATCCTTTCTCTCTCTCTCTCTCTCTTTCTCTCTCCTGTCGTACGCACGCGTGCGCGTCAACGTGATACGCGTCGGATAATAAGCCGGCGGCACGACAGAGAAAATTGTCTCATGAAAAATGCACAGGTCGTGGATAATAAAGTGGAACGTCCAGGAAAAAATCGCCGCGATCCAAAGTCCCCCCCCCTCTCTCTCTCTCTCTTTCTCTCTCTCATGTAACAGCTGGATAACACCGCGACAGAGTGCCCTCGTCGTGCGACGCTTCAACCCTCTTTACCTCTGCCGGACTCGATAACGATCTCGCGGGTTTCTCGAAACCGTTGAGGGAATATACCGCCCACACATCTGGAAATGATTATTGTCACGGCTTCGACCAGCGGGACATTTATTTTCTCGGCGTGTACGGTTCACGCTCAGCGATCAGACGATTTTCCCCGTTTATCTGGCAATTAAGATCTCGCTCGTGGTCTCGGCGGAAATACGCGCGTATCTGACCGCCCCGGCGCATGGACATGTATTTATTTCCGCGATGCATGATTTAACAGCGCTTGGAACACCGCGACAACGAATCGTGCCTCGTTTATGGGGTGATCCCACGACGCGAAGTCGCGCTTATAAACGAGAGTTCCTAATTTGCAAGGCGTTCGCAAGATTTGCTTATGTCCGTTCGACACCTACTCTGGGGAAAAAAGGGACAGTTAGCAACCCATCTTGGGGCCCACAATTAGTAATCGAATTATTTGGATTCTTCGTGACTCGAATCTTTTACGAACTTTACCCAGCGTAACTAAAAATCGCAATTAGCTATGCTATCTTAGTATATCCAAGATTTTTAAGTAACACTAATCAATTATCTCAATTAGTTCTGTCGATATTCAGTGACGCAAAGATCATTTTCACTTAAGAGGCATTAACCGAAATGCAGGGTTGGGTAAGTTATCTTACTTTTGTAACTAAGTTAAGTTAAAGTTAACAGCCTTGAAAACTTAACTTAGTTAAGATACAAGTTAGTCCATAATACAATTAATTAAATTAAAAATTAAGTTAACAGTAAAAAGATATTAAAAAGTTAAAAGTTAAATGTGTTATTTTTACATAAAATCTCAGAGATTTGCGATCACGTAAATTGCATTGAATTTAGCGACTAGCGTTTGGAAAATCACTCACACTACACGGAGTATGGTCCATTTCATATGCAAACAATTTCACGTGAGTTCGAGGATCAAAACCCCATATCATAGCTGTGTTCCAAAATTCATTACCAGCGCTGAAAATCTATAGTACACGTACACAGTAGATTTTAGAGCTGGCAGTGAATTTTGAAACACAGAGACTGCACCAATGTAGGCAGACGCACGGCGTCTCGCGACGCCTTTGCTTATGGTATGACTAACTTTAAGGCCCGGTTTTTCAGTTCCTAGTTAATTATTAACCAGATGTTAGTCGACTCTCTATCTTTCTTTATATTATTATCTAAAAAGAGACAGAGAGTCGACCTCTGGTTAACAATTAACCAATAAAATGTAACTAAATTTAGTTAAAAGTTAACAGTCTTTAATGTAACTAAGTTAAAATTATTTCATATAAAATATAAATCATAGAAGATTTAAACTCATTTCATCTGGGTTCGAGTGTCGAGCAATACTTGAAGTATTGCTTTTACCTTTCGAAATAATTGTAGAGAATTCGAAGCTACAGGTTCAATCCACTTGCAAGATACTTAATTCCATTACTATTTGCTCTATCTCGAAACTGTTAACAGACAAATACACGCACACTTAAATGCATATTGGCTAATGTCAAAGATCTATCACATTTATTCAGTAAAGTAAAAAATTTTAGCGAAATTGGCTTCAAGTATTCCTTTTTCCGTTCAGAAAGCAACTTCCGACCCTTTCTCTCGAAGACTTTCGGTTTTCTAACTTTACAGAACGCAAAGAACGGGGGAAAAAATTCGTCATAGAAACTCAGCACACATATGTCGGGTTAATCGATCCTCTTATCGTTAGATAACTCGCTGCTCTCATCTACCGCACTTGTTCGCTTTTATTTTACTTCGCCGGTCGACAAATCAATCGTCTCTCATTTTTGACGACACCGGCGCGTCCGGGTTGGCACGAAGGGGAAAAAATGGTGGCGGAAGGTGTCGACGGTCGCCCTTATCATTCACGAGCACTCCAGGCACTCGGGGCGCATGTAGCGGGGCGCGCGACTTACGCGCGATAATTACCGAGTTGGTGAACCTGTTCGTACATACACAGGCCCCGGGTTATCTAACGTTTAGTGCCAGATGTCCATTCTGTCCAGCCAATTTCCTCCGACGGTGGACACACGGACACACGCGCGCACGTACACACGTGCATGCACGTGTGTACGACGCATGCTCACGTGCGTGTCCGCGCTTACGACGTGGCCGAACGGTGACGCGAGGGTCCGCATTAGGACGCACCGTATATATTGTCGGGGGCAGGGGTAATTGTGGCAACGACGACGACGGAAGTGTCAGATTAGAATCTGAGATGCTCCCGGGAGCACGCGATGCTTGTCCTAACCCCCTCAAACTATTAGGCGGCCCTCACCGACTCTTCGCTACCCCCGAGGCACTAGCCCCTAAACGCTCCCCGCCAGTGGTGCTTTCACCTGCGAGGACCCCGGATAATGACATCTCTTGCGCACTTCGCATTAACTCCGGATCTTCACAATTTTCGTCATCCCGGCTCTGACCGTTACTGCCCAAGCTCGGCATAAAAGCAGGACACTTTCTGCCGTTAATTAGCCTTTGGCTCGCTCGCGGCAGAAGTTTATTTTCAATGACTCGCGAGTGACGCATTTTCCTTGGGGAGAAATCGATTAGGCTGAGCATGATCACGCGAGAGATGACACGGCGACCCTGCAATCCGAAGCTTATAATTTCTCACAACCGTACCGAGATTATCAATCGACGTCCGACCGTTTGTCTTTGTGCCGATCGTATCCTGCAAACAATTTGTCGAGAGAAAGAGAGACAGAGAGAGAGACAGAGACAGAAAGAGATGGTATCGGGCCCCACGTGACCAAGCACAGATTACCGTCGCGCGGAACGCCGTGGCATCGATCTTCTCGCGAAATGAGATCGGCGGCGGTAATCGACGGGTTCGGCGATGCCGTTCCGCTCGGCGATACGTGTATGTACACGTACATATGTACGAACCCCCGCACGGGGGAGCCGCGAAGATGATCGTCTCTCCCCGAGAGCGAGATCCCTCGGTGCTTCTCGCTCGCGCCGCCGCGCCCGCCGTCGCCCCCAAAAGAGATCGGCGATCTCGAAATCTGTACGGCCGGAATAACATTTCCATCGCGTTAGCATAAAATTATCCGCGTGCCATTACCGCTCATTAGCAAGTCAAATTAGCCGCGCGGCCAGATTGAGCACCACTGGGGCCCCTTTTGGAGAGGCGAGACCCGACGGTGGGCCTCGTGGCGGAGGCAACGGCACCGGTGGACGGGTACCAACCGACCGGGCAACCCGTTTCTCTGCCGAACGGGGGCTAAACTGAAATAAAGCGGGTAGTACCTTCGCCCACCGGCACCGGACGGCCTCTCCTCGCTATCTGATTGACGACCCCGTCGTGCTCTTCACCTGTGAACGACATATGCGTGCGCGACTCGCCACGACGAGGCGGTGTGACCGCGTTCGTGTTAATTTGTCGATGAGATAACGCGCGCGATTCCGACCTGAAAAAGAAAATGGAATGATTAACAACGGCATCCCGGCACCGATAAACATCCTTACGGAAGGTGGGCACATATGTTAAAAATTGATGAAAGTTTTCTCTTTCAAGTTTACAAAAAGTAAAGATTTTACAATTGTGGCAAATGACTTCTCTGGACAGTTTCGTTAAAGAAACGATGATTCCGAAGAGTCATTAGAGAATCCGTCGTTAGGAAGTAAAGTACGACAGACGGAATGTGCGCTGAGAGAAAAGGTTGTTAAATTGCAGTTGTACCTTTAGTTCGGATATTTGTGCTTTTAAATTAAGTGAACGTACGTCAATAATATCGACATATTTTTCCAAATTAACAAATACCTGCTCGACAGCTCGCGACTGCTGCATACGGTTGCATCGTGAAAGACGCTTTATTCAACACTTGTTTCCCGGTGTAATGCATCTAATACATGGGACATTTCTGTACATCCATTTAAATAAATTTAATTTATATTCTCACAGCAAACATGCTTATATTCCCATTGTTGCAGCAAGTGGCTACGCCGACGGTGGTGAAAAAGATTTTACGGATGAAGCAGGAACAGCCGACCATGTTCGCCTGGGAGATCCGCGAGCAGCTCGCGCGGCAGGGAGCTTGCGACCCCCAAAGCTTACCCTCCGTATCGTCGGTCAATCGTATTCTCAGAGGTGGTGGGCTTCATACCGATATCCCTGCCCTCGAGAGCGGCGCGTCCGGCGGATATACGTCTCAAATTCCATCGAACACCGGAGCCAGAGGTAAAGGGGCCAGCAACGATACCGGAAAGACCGAGATCGAGTCTTCGTTATTGGGCAGCGATGTTAACGTGCGGATTTGTCGGTTACTAAACCGAAGAGAAAAAGGCAGATAGTTCGAGCGCATATTTTCGGTGCTTCGTGAGTCATTATACGTAGACCGAAGCTGCGTTGCTGCGAGTGCACCATTACAGACTAATAACGCCTTAAACACCTGTCCCTAGCGTGGAATTGCCGCTCCGCGCGGCGACGGATCTGTCTCTTTTTTTTCCCCCTTTGCGGTTATTTCGAGAAGAAAGACGATAAATGTCCGAAAACGGCGACGGCGAAGGAGAAGAATAGCGAGAATGATCGTGACAAGCGAAAGGGAGGGTGGGAGGGAGCAAAGGGAGCAGATCTCCCCGAGATACCCCGTTGCCGTGATTGACTCGTCAGCGAAAGCCACGCAGACCAGCCAGGGCAACAGACACGCAACCCCGTGCTGTCGAAACGGAAAATTTGCCTCGCAATTTGTGCCGCTGGATGCTGGAAGCGGTGCTCAATTTACCGGCTTTGAGCAGCTAATTACGAAACGGGCGTCCGGTCTCTTTTCGTCTTCATCTTTCTCTCAAATCGTTTCGCGTACGAGTGACAGTTCTCTTTCTAACGTCCGAAAGGAGCTCCCTTTTGCGCCTAATTAAAATATTGCTTCGAGGCGATACGAGTATCGTAATAAATAGGAGTCAATATCTGTTAATGAGAACAATTGCTTAACAATGTATTCGAGAAGCGTAAGCACAAACTGAGTAATTAAACGGATAGGAATTGAAACGAAAATACCTGATGCTTTCGACAACCGAGAAAAATTATGAATCCTCTATTAGTCGGCTTGCTTTTGGCGATAAACATAATGGACGATACGCAGCGTATATATGAATACGTAAGAACATATGCCCGCATAGTTGCTAAATGTAATTCCGTATTTTTTAAGAGAGATTTTTTTAAGTGGCTGCGAAGCAACGTGGTAATTATCGCAATAACAGTTGCAACTGTTTTCTCGTAGACGCACTCATGAGAACGGATTATCAGCTGTTCTATCCGGGCGCCCTAGGACCGTTGCACATTTCCACGAGCACCGGCAACGCCGGCACACCGACGTGGAATCAGAGCTTCTACTCGTCCCTCTATCAAGCGACGACCTTGCACTTGCAGCACGGAATGCAATCCTTCGCGTAAGTTTATATACCACGGCGAGAATTGATTCAACAAATAATTTTTTCTATAGACGTATCCCCCCCGCGGTCAAATACACTTACCACTTCGTTTCCGCAGACCTTTAGATGCCGAACGTTTGTCGGAGCAAAACGGCGCACAGAACCAGTTGGAGCTGAAGTCGAGCTCGAGCTCGACGGCCGGCAGCGACGATTCGCTGGACAAGAGCGACCTGGACGAGAACCTGGTCGAGTCGCAGGACCACTACAAGTCCTTTCGGAGCACGCCGATTATCCTGGAGCTCAGCCAGAAAATCGGCAGCGATCGGAGCGCGTTCGTCAGGCACGGCACGCCCAATTCGCACGCCGCGAACTCGGACAATCCGCGCGAGAGCCCGATATCCATCATCGAGACGTCGAAGCGAGATCCCCCGGCGTCGCACAGGATCCACGAGGCGAAGAACACGAGTCCAGGTACGACGATGACGACGAATGAGGGAGCGGCGGTGGAGAATCAGCCGCCGCAGCCGCAAAAGAAGAAGAATCCCTACTCGATAGAGGAGCTGCTCAAGAAGGACGAGAGCAAATCCACGTCCAGAAGGCCGAGATTGCCCAACATCGGCGTAGTCCAACCGTGCGGCATCATCGTGAGCAAGGAAGTTTAAGGATGCCTCTCGCGTCGAGCATCCAAAGGCTGTTGGAGCCAAGCACACGTTGCTCTTGCGTTATCTACGTCAGGTATGGACTGTATCGAGATTTATCAGCGGTGAAGCCTTCTCGCTCGGGCGAACGTTATACAGTGTGAGCGTACACCGTCGGCCGTAGATACGTGTGTAGTATTAACGGGTGCAAAGAAAAATTGTACGATATAAAACGCATTTGATGAAAGTCGAGCGACGGATTCCAGGTAGTGGAGAATTGAGTCGACGCGTGTACTTGAAAGTAATTTCTTTGCACCTGATGAGCAACCCTTGCGGATACAGTGAGAGTAGCGAATGTCTTAGATGTCTAATTTAGAAAGTAAGGAGTTTGACAGAAGAGATCAGAAGCAGATGGTTTTTCAAGCTTCTTATTCCTCCGTCGAAAGGGAAAGGGACGGAGAACGCGGCTGTTCTGTCAAGTAAGATGCGAAGATAGCGCCATATGTAATATTAGAATCGAAAAACCGTAGTGTCAAGCATAACGTAGTGAGGTACATATAATCCTCGAGTAAGTTATAACTTATAATTAAATTATTTTCATTCCTCCCGTTCCGCGTTGCTAATCTCGACCGCCGTTTCTCCCTGGCGATCGGCACACGGCTGTTAATTGCTTCGTGAATCTGCGATTTCGCTTATAGCTCTGTAATTGCGTACGACTAGCTAAGACCGGCGGAGGAGAAAAAGAAGTACTTGGAAATTTCAGGGGGGAAGTTTCCAATACTTTCACTGATTTATCTTGAATAGTCGATCGCGAATCGCTGGCGGTGAAATATCAATTAACGTTGCCGGTCTCACCGCGCCGGTAATTACCATGCCAACGTAACGCAAGAAATTCAGCGCTTTCAAGCGATCGCGTCACGCAATAAAATTCGACACTCGTAACATTCCACCTCTGGGAGTCGAGGCATAACTCCGCGCCCACGTAATGACCGTCGACGCGAAGGAAAACACGATATACGTCCGATAAAAGTCTCGGCGGACGACGGAAATGTTTTAATCTAGCAGAGCTCGAGAAGCCTGCACGGGCGGCTGAATCTCGAAGCGCGTCTTTGGCAGCCCGCTCGGAAGAGAAGGCAATTATGCGTCCATGTCTCCATTGTAGTTCGCACTTTAGAGCCCGGCCGCGAAATAGCCGCGCGATGCCGTTACACGCGGCGCAATTAAACGAAAGCCTAATAAACAAACGGCTGTAAAGCACGCGGGATGGAGATATACACGTAAGAAGCCGCGGTGGCAGCGCAGTAAAGCCATAAACGGTTCGGTTGAGGGTGTCATACGTGGACACGCCGTGTGTATACCTTGTAAAATACGACGATACGTCGCTCGCGTAAAAAGGAGAAAAAAAAGAGAGAGAGAAGGAAATTAAATAGCGGTGTTACCGAGCGGCCGGTAGGGCCTCCCCCAACGCCTCCCCTACCTCTACCCTTTTGCATTTACAACGTTGTAAACCTTTGTATCTCGTTCCTCATCGCAGACTAATTAATGCACTATAAAACTCTAGTGCTTTAATGCTGAACGATTTGCTCGTTTTGCTCCCTCACGCCCGCCGATTGCATGCTCGCGGGCTATTTCGGGGTGACGTCTCGATCCTCGCGCGTTTCTCGCGCTTCCTTCCACTTGCGGTTCCTCCTTCCTGCAAATCGACTCGACAAACCGTAATATGAAAGGAAACGCGGGGCACACCCCTGTACTTACACTGGCTGTCTTACAAGCGGAAGCTAACACGCTGAACGCTCCAACTTCCCTTTTATTTGCCATACACGGAGATTATTAGATGTTAAGATGAGTGTAGAGCACGTCCTGTGAAAGGAAGAGGCCCGTTACTCGTGCAGGCATTCGCCTGAAATATTTATTTTAGATTTAGATGACGTGAAATTATATATATGAGCATTCCGTGCGTCAAATATCCCAGTAATCCAGAAAAGGGACACGGTAAAGTCAAAATTTGTGTGTTCCTTGTTAAAAAAACAATCCCTAGACATTCGCCGCGAGATTTCTCGACGTCGTTGCACAGAATGCTCATACAGAGATTTGACAATTAGAATAATAGTTCTGTACAATAATAGTTGCGCCCGAACAGTCTCGTTGGTCCGCAAACTCCGGAAAATGATCTCTCTAGAGTTAAAATCGAGAAAGAAGAGAAAATTAAAACGTTACTCGAACCGCGATTTTAATCAAACGATGCTAACGCAAAGAGTGTTGAAGATACATTATACGGATTCGTTATAGCTTCAGGTATTGTCGCTGCAGACCTACGAAGACCATCGCGTAAAATTATGCAAGCTATCGATTAAATAATACTCGTAATATAAACTTATTCTGTATGATATCATTAAATACACTAGTCAAAATGATACATGCACCGTGTTCAACTTGCCTGTTTTATACCCAGCGTGTTTCATGCCTACGTCAACAATTACATAGAAAATTATAGCGATGTACAGAAATAGTCGCGTATCAAGATGCGCGTCGTAGTCAATGCATTCATAGTCTTCGACGACTGTTACGATCCGACAACTTCTGAATAATCATTAATTTTTGTCGAATGTTATGATACTGTGCACACCGAAGAGGTGCATCCATTTACATGCAAATTATACTTTTTTACACATCTCGCCGAAACAATCGCAAGCTACGAAGTTGCACGAGTGTTCCGTAGCTGTGTAAAATACAGAACAGTAACTTCGTGATAAAAAGTTTAATGTTATTCTCGACACTACATCGTAAAGGCACATCAGTGGGTACTTAGGGACTTAAATAGTTATATAATATGAATAATATATATTGCTCCAATAATATACGGCACGGATTATAGCGTCTAGAAAATTTCTCGAATAATTTTCTCTCAAATTATCATTTAACCAACGGCACGATTACTATTTTGCCTACTGGATTTCTTGCAAGAGCCAATAACGATGCAGAGTTTTACATCAGGTGACTTGAGTCCTAATTGGCTCTCGCAAGCAATCCAGTAGAGAAATTAGTATCGTGTACCGCTGGATTTACATTACACAACGTGTTTGGAAAACTTAATATATAGTATTCAAAACTACGAAATTGTTTAATTAATCCTTCTAATTTCGTAAACATGATGTATATTAATA
>NW_011967190.1:1171010-1263483 GCF_000949405.1 Vollenhovia emeryi
GAAATACAATGAGATTCTAAAGGTAGAATTAAGAGAAAATTGAATTGAAAAAAAAATGTTTCACTTTCCCTAATATAAAGGGAATATTCCACAAATTAATATAATGAGATGAAATTTAATTTCATATTTAACAGAACTTGTATAATATTTATTTACCTTGCAATAATTACTCGCGTAATAATTGCGTATATATATATAGTCAAGGAAGACAGTCCTTTTCGGCACATATCGATAATAAGACTAATACACCACGTAGACGTGGAAATGTTCACGGCACGCATAATAAACATTCAGTCGTTGAATGAAACAGCTGTCAATCGCATCCGTTTTATACGTAGTTTCGTCGTCATGAAATTCCATATCTTGTGAAACTTAACATCGCGAAAGCGATGACTTGAGCTATTGCGTTCAAATCGCGCATATCCCAGCAAAGTTTCACACCCCGCCGTTTCATCTTATGTACAATACAGCTTCTCCTCGTATCTCGTCGGCTATATACATGCTAGCTCGCAATGTTCTGATGTCTTAGAGCTGAAAGTTATGCTGCGAATGATTGAGAGTATTCGTAGACATGGTATGCACCGGATGCGACGGCGCTGGTGTGTAGAGACTGTGATGCGAGTGCGACTTTGCTCTGGAGAGCTCGCTGTAGCGGTCCTGTTCGGGCGGAGCCACTAGGAGAACCGGTCTCAAGGATAGAGACTTGCGGGAGCCGGCCACGCTCTGGGCTTCGTTCACATAGCCCGGATTTACTTCACCTGAGACAAATGAAAAGAGTTGAAAAACACGCTCTTTTCCCGTTGAGCACGTAAAAACGAACGCAAACCAGAAAAAGTAATAACTGAAATCTTTTGGGAAATACAAATCTCTTCTTCGAAAGGATTGCTCGCTACTAATCACCTTTGTACAAGGATCCGTTGTTGAAAGGTTCCGGTTGCAGCCTCACGTGTCTAGAGGCCAAAATGAAGGCAAGAGCGGACAAGGTGGCCGCGTCTAGAGCCGCGATTGCGGCGAGCGGTATCGCCCATCTCACAGCGCAGGCACCGGGATTGTATCTGTCGAAAGAATAACGTTCTGAGTGCTGTCTCTCTCACGTTCATTATTGTCGCGATTACGTTCTTGCCATAAAAGGCAGCGCCGCTATTATTTATCACTTCGAAATCATGATTTGAGTGCGAAAGACGTGTCTAATTGAAGTAATTGAAGTTACGATATAAAACCTCTAAGTAGGTAAAAACTTCCTCGCTAACGTAGACTTTTTTAAATAAATATAGAATTTCTTCTTTTCAATATATTTTTATACCAGAAATTAATGAAAAGGTATTTTGTAAATACGCGATGTCTTCGCAAATTAAACGCCAAGTAAGTTGGTAATAAAATTCTACTTATTTATCGATTCTGCCTATTCTTGAGAGAATCGAGCAAATCTCTCCCGATTCGCTTCGATGGAGATGCGCGATTCGAATAGTTCACACACCTGGACGCAGCTGCACCGCATACCGCGCGGATCGCCGGCGAGTCCCAGCCGAGAGGATAGATGCACACTCCGATCGCCATGCAGATCGCTGAAAAGGAAGCATCCGGAATAATATTGTAGTTACATAAAAGTTGCACATCCAACTCTTTCTCCTCCTCGAGATTTAATTATACGGCGCGGAAGCGCGAAGAAAGTTTGACGAGAGGAACGTTCAAGTGGTCATTGCCAGGATTTATTACGGCGGGTCTAACGCACTCTAATGATACCTTATCCTTCTATCATTTGCATTCACACCGCAGTTAGATACGGCACGGGGCGTGGATCGCGCTCTCGCATTTACACAACCGTAATTGTGCAGGTGGCTACGCCGAGGCCGGTAGTGAAAGGGACTCGCCGTAATTTTTCTGCGACCCGCGGCTCCTACGGTTTACCAGCGAGCCGCGGCGATATTGTTTTCCCGGCGCGCGAGCGACTTGAATGCGCGAATCGCGCGCGGTGAAACGAGCGAGCTTACGATTGTCTTCGCCGAGCGCTCGGTTTCGATCACTCCTTTCTTCGATCTCATCGCACTCGGTGTTTATGTACTTTCTATCCCGTAATCCACCCGCGCGGTTCTCGCCTCTCTTCGTTCGCACTTGACAGACCTCCACGTTTGACTCGGCGACTTGCATCTCTTTACTCTAATGCTAATTCTGTTTGCCTTTGCCTGCTGCCTGTTATACAACATCCCGCGCGCGTTACTCTTTGTACTTTCTAATGATTTTGTAACGCATATCGCAATCTCCCTACGTACTCCAGGTTCGGAGAGTCCGCTCTGGATTGACGGTAAACGCTGCTATCACTGCTACGCGTGTCTCCTGTATAATACCTACAATTCACTTCATTCCTCACGGTGATACAGTTTCCTCCTCGTGCCTCACGCTACCGAGCGACTCGGCGAACGTGCGACTTTCACTGTCGTGACTCGATCCGATATGCGCAACGCTCGCTCGCGACGAATCTTTGTTGCTGACACCGCCGAAACTTTGTTACCAGACGCATTCAGGCTTACGTAAGTCACGCGTTCGCTCGTCGTTAAATAAATTACACGCTCGTCGACTCGTTAAGTCAGCATGCGGCGCACTTTTTGCGAATGGACTGCGTTACCGCGCACCGCCCAGAGTTTGTTCGTCGTTGTAAAAAAGTAAACGAGGAATTTACCTTATTTGCAAGAGGGTAACGCGCGGTTTGACAACTTAACTAATTAAACATGGAAATGGAGCAAGGCGCATAATTAAGAGATACCATGCTATGAATCATACATGCCTATCTTGTCGAGACTGCGACATCGTCGAAGGGGAGTAGGTCGCCGGGTTGCAAAACTAATTTGGATACCAATTAACGATCGGAGTTGAGGATGCAGCGAGATAAGGCGCCCCGATAGATTATTTCAGCGATTCGATATCGACTCGACCGGCGACTGCAGTCGGCTTGCGTTGATCATAGAGGCGTTGACGAACGGTATATGCAGACTGGCTTGGGCACGTTATAACGGTCTATTCTACATTTCGCTGGGACGCGCCACACGACTCGTCGGGCGACCCGCGGGCGACGATCAGCCGCGATTACAATTGCAAACGGAGAACCTTCGGGCGTCCGCGAGACGCTGGCGATTTTACGGCGGTGCATATCTCGAAGCGCGCCTGTGCGAAGCGAAAAAACGCTCCGCGATTTTCTCCAGCTACGCGGATTGTCGATAACGGGCTTGGAAATCGCGACGCGGAAACGCTTAAAGTTGTACGTGTGCCTGGACAACGCGAGCTATCTGGAGAAAGTATCAGAGTATTTAGTCCGAATCAACTGTATTCCAATTATAACTTCGGGCAAAACACAGTGGGCATCGATGAAGAAGTTTGACTGCGAAGTGTTTTTATAAACAGCCTTGGACAAAATTATTAGACACGCTCATTATATTGTGCTGACTCTAATACCAGCAACATTTCAACTGTCCAAGGGTTGGTTTTGCCAACCTCTTGGTAAACTAGCTAATAATTAAATTACATCTCTATCTTTGTTTAATTTGAAGGGAAAACAAAGACATATATAATTTACCTATTAGTTAATTTGCCAGGAGTTTGGAACAACCGGCCCTAAAGGCCAGTTTCACGAACGTCGGTTAACTACTAACCGAAGGTTAATTAATGTCTCTTCTTAGATAACAAGATAGAAAAAGAGTTGACTGAACTCTGGTTAACAGCTAAGCGACGTCTGTGAAATTGGCCCTGGGAATCGGTTTTTTCAACCTCTTGGTAAACTAATAATTAAATTGTATGCCTATCTTCGTAACACACACAAAATTTACATAGCACTATTGCAACAGCATATTCCTGAGACCAAATCAAGCCAAAAAGTCCTGTACTACTTTTCCCTCCGACAAACAGTTATCGAGATATCATAAGCTAAACATGGAAAAAGTTATAAATTTTCTCTTGAGCATCTCAAAAAGTATTGGACAAATCAAAAAATGTTTCAGACCAAAAGTTGTTCATATTAATTTGTAGAACAGGATAGTATAATAGACAATAGGGGGTTTCGTTTAAAAAATTAAAGGTGACCTTCACGTGACCTTCAAATAACTCTTCAAGGTCGAACCAATGGTACCATCTTATGTCCCCCTCGAAACCATACAACTTTTGTCTGAAACATTTTGATTTGCTGGGCTTAGTTTTTGAGATATTTTACTGTCCAAATTAAAATGGGATACACCCTGTGTATACAATTTAATTATTAGTTAATTTGCCAGGAGTTTGGAACAACAGGCCCTAAAAACTAAACAACGAAAAATCTCTTCTGGTATTACACGGAAAAAACAATGTAGCTGCTGTAGCTAAAACTTAGCAAAATAGGGACAGCTAATATTTTAGTTGTGATAGCTCAATATTTTGCTACTGTGCCTATCGTATTAGGTGCGACAGCAAACGGTTTGCTGTCGTAGCAAAATATTGAGCTATCACAACTAAAAATATTAGCTGTCCCTATTTTGCTAAGTTTTAGCTACAGCAGCTACATTGTTCTTTCCGTGTAGACTCAATACAGTATAATGATTATGAGAGCGCCTAATAATTTTATCCAAGGACAGCCTTACAGATATATACACGTATATATATTTTTAATTTTTTATTATTTTTAGAAGAGGCGGAGTCGTCCTTATATTTTCGTTATACGACGAAAAGATATATTGAAAAGAAAATAGTACACGCGTGAAACTGCCTAGTAACTCCTCTAACGATTCAGCCAACGTGAATGTTTCCGATGGCACGTCATCCATCAATGAAGCAGTAATTCTTGCATTATCATTATTGTTATTTCAGCCGCGTTGCGCAAGCAACGTTGGATTATTTCTGCGGTCACCGCGCGCTTTCTAACAGATTGAAACGATCAAAGCGACTTTATTCGCGAATAAATTGTTGCGTCGCGGGCAAGCGATGCTTTTTAATTATCTGGCACACATATTTAACGAGATCTCCCTGCCATCCGAGACTTTTGCGAAAGAGTTTTCTCGCGGGCGCGGGACCGTGACACGAGGGCAATTTCCGGCGAGGATCGGCGTCGTTTCGAAGCCGTTATCTCCGCCGTCGGAGATGAAACCGATCGATAGAGTCCGGCTACAATGAGAGGCGCGCTAAGCGGAGCGTTTGCGTCACTTCCCGGCGCCGCTTAACGCGAATGGGAGCGCCGGTCCGGCTAGGTTCGGCGCGGCGCATCGGCGAGATGCAATTTGCAAATTGCATCTGGCTGATAAGGAATTACGGCCGAGATTGCGGCAACCGGTCGCGAGAATCAGCTAATCCTGGCGCTTTCTAAAACAGATGACGCGCGCGCGCCAGTTGCGGAACGTCTCGCGCGACGACACTTGGCATTTAAAGATCGGCGTCTTTCCCAGGTGAGCTGGGACCGGATAATTACCTGACACCACTTGCATCCAGGCGCATATGTAGAACACGGTGGTGCTCTGGCAGAAGAAGAACATGAGCATCGCGCAGATCGCCAGTAGCGCGATTATCACCGCGATGCCGACTAGAATCGTGCTGGCTCGGAAAGGAACGTTGGCGATGCTCGACAGGTCGTCCAGTCGGCCGATACACTCCTCGCCTAGCTCACCTGACGTAATTACGTCTCGCATTAGTGGTATATTTTAATTATCAGACTCGGAGTGTGGACACGTTAACCACCAGAACATATGTCAAGGTATTAAGTGACTGTACGCAGTAAAATGCGTGAAATATGACATTACGTTGCTTTGGAAATTTAAGTGGATTACTTTCATTGTCCAATCAGAGATAATAACATAAGTTATTTCGACATACAGTTCGCAATTAAAAACAATTCTCCCTTTAATTCTTAAAGTATAAATACTACGTTACCTTGTACAATAAATTAAAATGGATTATTTTCATTGCCCAACCAAAGATAACAGGATAAATTATTTCGAGGTAATTTGCAATTGAAAACAATTCTCTCTTTAAATTCCGCAATTCCCTTTAGTTCCTGAAATATAAATCGCGGGGGAAACCGCTGGCCAAAATCTTGCACACCAATGCCCACTAATGGGCCTTACTTTATCTTATTTTATGTTATTTTATCTTTATAATACCCCAGCAAGGCCGAAAGCCCCAAACTAATGCCCCAAAACTGCCTAGTAATGCCCAGTAATGCGGCAAATCTGTACACCACACAATGCCCTCAGCGGTTTCCCCCTCGATATAAATATTACATTACTTTGTAAATTTAAGTGGATTATTTTCATTGCCCAATCAAAGATAATAAGATACATTACTTCGACATAGTTCGCAATTAAAAGCAGTTCTCTCTTTAATTCTTAAAATATAAACATTACGTTTCCTTGTAAATCAAAGTGGATTATTTTCATTGCCCAACCAAAGATAACAAGATAAATTATTTCGAGGCAATTTACAACTAAAAACACTTATCTCCTTAATTTTCGGAATTCTTTTTCTGAAATAAAATATTACGTTACTTTATAAATCGGAGATGGCAAGACTTCGGATTACTTGGAGTTAATTTGCAGTGGAACGGAAATCGGGAGAGAAAATTCTCCCCTTACGCATCGAGCGACGGTAAGTGTCGCAGTGCAAACGTACCGTTACCGCCGTAGCTGCACCTGGTCCACAGGCCGAATCTCCCGGGATTCTCGTGCTCGAGGTCGCCGAGCCATTCCGGGGTGACGAACGCGACGACGCCGATGATGGCGTAGCATATGGTGAATATACCCCAGAGCACGCCGATCGCCTTGGAATTGCGGATGTAATTGGTCGCGTACATGTGCGAGGACTCGACGTACTCGATCTTCGAGCCCATCTTGACGAGCCGATTCCCGGTCAACGCAAACCCGATGTCGTCCCGACCGCCGGCGCGACGTTTAACAGCGATTCCTCCACGCGCGGCCGTTCGACCATAACATCGACTCCCGCGAATCCCGCGCGCGGAACGGAGTAGCGCGACCGCGAGATCGAGTCGTCCGATTGAGTCTCTCGCCGGTTATCACACCCGCGGGAGAAGGTCGTCGCTCTTGGAACGACGTACCCCAACGCTGGTCCAATTGTTCGACGACAATGGAATCGCCGTGTGTAAGACACGCGCGCGCTCGCCGGAAACTTCCCGCGCGAACAAAGGACCCCGTACTTTCGCTAACGACACACAATCGCGACGCGATTTTGCTATTAAGTCCGCTCTTCCCTCGCGGAGTGGATTTTCCTCGAAATCGCTCTTTCTTCTTCGTTTCACAATAGAGACACGGGTCTCTTCCGTTCACTTCCCAGCCTGTCTCTTCATCGCCGGTCTTCCTCCCACTGCGTTTAAAACCAGCGAGAACCCTCGTCTCCGCGTCAAACCAACGTCCGTGACATTTACGTTCAGGCACGTTCACCAATCACCGAGTCGGCCTGGGGTATCTTTCCTCCGTTCGAGCAACGTGTCTCGAGACGCGGAAGAATGCGTGGAGGCGACCTGTTGACAGAACGGGTCTTTTCAAACAATCTATGTGGCCGAAATCTAATCCATCGTCTCCATTTCGAAATTACGTAAATCATCCAAATTATGCAAACGTGTTATATTTAAGGGGAATAATTGCGATTGTTGACGAATGACGTAAGATTAACGCAACGATGAGATCAGACGAAGTCTCTCTCGCCCGGCGAAGAAAGCCCAGCTTACCCGTTGACGTTCGCGGGGGCGACACTTCCCTGGGAATTCTAGAGAATACCCGGCCGAAAGGTCCAAAAGACACCAATGACGTCAACAACGTCAGGGCCTTGTCGGAATGCGCGAGGGGGAGAGAAATCGGAGCCAGGTGCAAAGATGCGGCGAGGTGCTACCGGCGCGATCGCTGATGCTTTGCTGCACGTCACGAGATATGTATTGCACATGTAGCGACGGCACACGCACGCGGCTGGTTGCAGGGCGACCGACTACGAGGACGAGCGGAAAATGCGACTCGGAGGAAAGACGAGGAGCGCGATACGACGGCGCGCCTCAAGATGGCCGTTCAGGTGAGCCCAGGTTGCCAGGTGAATGTGCGAGAGGAGGGACCGAGAAAGAGAGGGAGAAAGAGAGAGAGAGGAGGAGGAGGAGGACTGAGGGCAGAGAGAGAGAGAGAGAGAGGAGGCCGCCGTAAGGGGACCCCTCACGGATCCCGAACAGCCGTGAAGAGAAAGGTGACACCAAAAAGGTGGCACGCCGCTGCGCGCCGGCTTTGTCGGAACGGATTTCTCCGTGTGGGCATAACGGGTTTATTCGTCGGGGCAGTCACAAGTTACGAAGAATTATTTTCTCTGACTAAAAGAAATATGCATGTGCTTTTTCAATAATTAATCCGGTACATATAACATATTTGTACGCCTTATAAATGTATTATTTAATACATTTACATACCGATCGGTATTCGATGTATTTAATATTCTGGACAGTTTTACTTTATAAGTGAGATCGAGACGGAAGTAATTACGTATATGGAATATGTATATGGAACACGTATGCGTGTTTCGTTATCTCGAAAGATCTCGCAGAGATACACGTACACGCACCGGCATAAATGCTGTCCCTATCCTTGTGAGGTGCACGCACACAACTAGAGTCCCTGCAGTTGTGTGCGTGCACCTCACAAGGATAGGGACAGCATTTATGCCGGTGCGTGTACATACGCATGTGTGTAGAGGAGAGTGTCCCCTGTTATAAGAGATGCTAATATGAGATAGCGGGGCTTCTGTTACATTAATAGGCATATCATTTGATGGTTCCACCGTCAATTTACTGCCCTTTGAGCGAAATCTGTTTGGTGGAAAATTTATTGTTAGGTTGCGCGTGCAATTGTTACGTGAAAAGATTTGTGAAACTGAACGTGTCGAAAACTCGCTTTCTCACATTAGGAGCCTGTCTCATAATAGAGGACTTTCCTCTATTTTCTTTTCAAAACGCTTACATAGTATTGATAAAATCAGTAAAAAAAAATAAAATTATCGTACACTGACAAAATTATTTTGCACATCAAACAGTCTCGTTGAAATTGAGAGTTTTCAGGGCAAGACAATGCTAATATAATATTATATCTTTTAACAAAAGAAATTCTTGTCTCTTTCTCCGTAAAGTAACACATAAGATATAAAAAGATCTCAATTCTAAATTGTTATATTGTACGTTAGTGAAAATTGCCCAACGTTCCTTCTGTTTTTGAAATACATTTAGCCGCTTATCAACCGAGTCTGAAGCGCGCGCAATGCATTGCCGGCGAGTCGGCGTCCTCTGGCGACCGCCAAACCGAAGACTCGCAGCGAGATTCGGAGTAGAATTCGAAAATGGCAAACCGCACGGTGAAGGACGCTAAATCTGTTCGCGGAACGAATCCGCAATATTTAGTCGAGAAGATCATCAGATCTCGGATATACGATTCCAAATACTGGAAAGAGGAATGTTTCGCCTTGACAGCCGAACTGCTGGTCGACAAGGCAATGGAGTTGAGGTTAGTAAAAGCAAAATATAACCTCTCTGCAGTGGTTCCTTTCATCAATAGTTGCTCTCCTTTTACATGAAAACTCAGATAAATCTCACTTGTGACGTCATAACTCAGTTGAATGCATGTTCCTTTTGATTCTTGAGAAGTGAGATTCAACCAGATTTAACTGAGTCTTTGCACACGATCAAGACCGTGTGCTTTAGCGAGTTTAATAGACTCACATTAATGACGTTATATCTGAGTATAAAATACTCATATAACTGAGTGACTCAGTATCACTTGAGTGTAAAAGGAAAGCAGCTATTATCTCTCAGGCCCGGTCGTACCAGCGTCACGGAATTTTAACTGTAGCTTAACTCACTCTTCGTCTCTTTTTAATAGTTTCCCTTAGAAAGAGGCAAGAAGTGAGTTAAGTGACGTTGGTGCAACCGGGCATTTAACGAATACATTTGTACATACGAGAGTGGCAAGCTTTTCTCCAATTAATTGTGTCCCTTCAGATTTCTAGGAGGCGTTTACGGCGGCAACGTGAAGCCTACGCCGTTTCTCTGCCTCATATTAAAAATGCTGCAGATACAACCAGAGAAAGACATCATAGTTGAGTTTATAAAGAATGAAGAGTTCAAGTACGTCCGGGCTCTGGGCGCACTGTATATGAGATTGACCGGGTCCTCTCTGGACTGCTACAAATACCTCGAGCCGTTGTTCAACGACAACAGAAAGCTCAGAATACAGAACAAGCAAGGTGTATTCGAGCTCGTGCACATGGACGAGTTCATCGACAGTCTTCTCCGAGAGGAGAGAAGTTGCGACGTCATCTTACCGAGGATTCAGAAAAGACACGTTTTAGAGGAGAATAACGAGCTAGGTACGTTACTCGAGTACTTTCTGTAAGCTATTACTCTTATTTAGCCAGCTTTCTGTCATACGTTGATTCGCAGAGGCGAAGATATCGGCACTGGAAGACGATATGGACGATGGTATCGAGTCGTCGGAAGAAGAAGAGATTCCACCAATTAAAGAAATACCGCGCAAAAGGCCGGACGATCACGAACGGGAGAGGGATCGTCACAGGGACAGGGATAAGAGGCATTCCCGAACCGAGAAGAAGTCCGAAAAGGAAAAGCAAAGGTCGAGGAGTAGAGAGAGGGACAGAGATAGAGACAGGAGGGAACGTAAACGCAGCAAGTCGCCAAAGTCTCACTCGTCGTCGCACAAAGATAAGGAGAGGGACAGAGATCGCCATCGAAGGGACGACAGAGAGAGGGAGAGGGAACGCGAGAGAGAACGGGAGCGAGACCGTAGAAGAGAACGCGACAGAGCTAGACATTAGAGTGTAGCAACGTGCAAAAAGTCTGGGCGAATTTACATGAATTTACCGTCGAGTGGCGGACAAAACGATTGATAATCTTTACGTTAATTCCTTTCGCGCTCTCATATTCGTATACGTATATTTAGTGCCGGTACGCAACGTTTACAAGAATTCGGTATTAAAATTGCAACATGCAACCCGGAATGAGATCCGTTGTAACGTATTCGAATATATATACATTTTCATATTTGCGTTATATTACAATTGCTTTATTAAATAAAAAAATAGCGATATCGATTACCGATGCATAATGATGGACGAATAATAACCGTCTGCCTCTGGAAACTTACGACGAGAATGTTTTACTCTGGAATCACTCTCGATGCATCCTCAAAATTTGGTCGACAGATATTTCTATTTTATATATAACTTTCCCTATGTATTTTACAAAAACGAAACACTTGGCAATGTTTAAAATGTAGGCGAGTTCAGAATGAATAATCTCTCTTCCTCCTTCTTTATCCACTTCAACAGTTTGCTCACCGCCTCAATGGCGTCTGGTTTCGTTACCAGAGGCTCAAACGTTACGTATAACTCGAAACCAGAAGCCACCTAGAAATAATATTTGTTAAAATTGAGAGACAAGTCTCTCGCGAGAGATGTAATTGTACGCAAATTTCTGCTCACCCACGCTAACATCGTTTCCTTATCTAGCTGCTGAAATATAAGTTTCAAGGGCCGACTAGGAGAATGCAGTCTGTGATGCAAACACTGATAAAGCCCCAATAATCTGCACAGACATCACATGTTGGATATTTTTTATCACACCGATGTTGCATCGTCTATTAAAAAGTTGACATTTTACCGTTCTATCTCTTCGTCCGTTGTGTAAGGCGGTAGAAGCCCGGGACTCCAGAATTGCGCGGTACTCTTGCACTTGTACAGAACGTGCCGCATCTCGGGTAATCCGATGTCGGCGGTCGTTACCGTCGGTTTATTCATAGACTCGTTTATCGCTTCCAGACAATTTGTCCGTCGCAATTTCTCCACGATTTTCTACCAAATTCATCAACTTGTCAATAAATTGACATTTGTACGATTTCCCGTCAATTGATTTTAATTCCCCGCAACAACTCTTACTTGCTTGGCCTCTGACAGCACGAAAAATACGTCCCTATCGACGGTGAGCAGCAGTAAACATGCCTGACAATCTTCCGCCAGATACGACACGTGACCGTGCATGTATCCATTGGAATCGAACTTCGGTAGGCATATCGGCGTCCAGCTCTCAGCAGTTTTGAGCGATTCCGAACTGTCCACCAGATTTTGTATTATATGTAAATCCATTGGATGCAGGAAAAACTTATTCATCCTAACTAGTGTAACCAATTGATTGTTAGCTAGAAGTATGGCAAATACTAAGTTCTGAAAGATAGGTTCCTCTTAATAAAGCGGCATTTGAACGCATTTCGATCTCGCAAACGTACGCACACGACCCACAAGTATTTCGTACCTTGATCTTTGCGCAAGTCTGAATGATAGTCTGCGTGATGGAACTTCTCATGGAAGGAAGTAGCGGTAAACATTTGATGGCTCCCAGAAAGAAAGCGGGCTCTCTGTCCATAAAGTTCAACAAATGATCTATCAGTCTTTCGCTACCACTCAGTAACCTTCGTAGATCGAAGTTTCTCCTCTGATCGTACACTCTGTTTAACTGCGACTGCGTCAACACTGAGATTATCTGATTATATACATATCTGTAATTAAATATGAATGAGCATCCGTTATAAATATTAGGATACAATATCTTTTTTCCGTTTTATTAAAAATGCCAGATATGGTCAGGAAAAACACTCAAGTTGTTAATTACTGCTGGCGACATGGAGAATATTCTTGTTGGTTGACAACGTCCTTCTATCGAGAAGCGAGGACGTTGTGTGAAATGATACGTACGTTAGTTGCAAGGTGAGCTGAGGAACACTTTCCAAAGTCTTGGACACCGCCACTAAGATCAATGGACCCTTGACAACGAAAACAAAGTTTGTATCGCCGGCGTGCACCGATCTGATCATATCGCTACCAGCTTGGACAAACGACACCAAAGCCTGCATAACTCCCATAAGTGTGACTAGTTTGTCCTCCGAACTGTATCTGGAATATATCGGCTTCCCCGCCTGACTCAGGATAAAAATGTGCTTCTTCTGCGCCAGCCACGCTTTGCAGCGCAGCGGGTCGCCGTCTATGTTACTTTGGCACAGACGATGCGCGACGTCGTCCTAAAATGCAACGATTCGTCCGGTTTACGTTACAAACGGACGGGGCGATCGATCGGCGTGCGCCGTGAACTTATGAGGGAGGGAAAATAAGCAGACGAGATTCCATACAAAATCCTAACCATTTCCGCGTCGTCCAGGGGTAGGTTCTTCTCGGATTCCGGCGGACTGGCGGCGGTGGGTATCGTCGGAGCGTCCTGCGTCACGTCCTCCTGGATCTCGGAGATAGTGCTGGTCGTGCTCTCCTTCATCTGCCTGTCACCGTCGATGCTGCTGCTCATCTCCTGCTCGTACTCGTCGAAGCTGTCGGTGGTGACGAGCATGGTCTCCGTGGAGGCGCCGGGCTCGATCTCGGGCTCGGCTATGCCGCTGTCGATCGACTCGACGACGATCGGCTCCTTCGCAGCCATCTCCAACAAGAACGTCCCCCGGCAGGTCGCTACTCCGCGATCCCCGCTGGCGTTTGACATTTAACAGCGGCAGACCGAGACCGATCGACCGCCATTGCCCGTTAATTCGTCGTCGGACGCTAGGGTGCGCTGGTGCAGAGCTTATCCCGCTTATCCAGAGAGAAACAGCTGAGAGCGGCCATCCCGGGAAATTCCGTAAGGACGTAAAACGTAAGCGTAAGAAAATCAACAGATTGGATTTGCTACTGCTTGCGTTATTGCCTTACGTTCTCGACTGTGATTGGTCGATTTTCTTATGCTTACGTTTTACGTCCTTACGGAATTTTATGTGTGAAGGCCTTATACATATATGTATAACTTTTGCTAATTCTTCAGTATAGCTCCAGCGCCTCAAAAATTTAAAAAATTAGTTTCAATCGACGCGTTTTTACATAAAACTGAAGAATCTGGCAGAAAAAAAGTGTCGCTTTGCTCCGCGAAGCGAGATATTAATTGGTAAAGTTGACAACTTTTAAGGCGTTTTTTTTTGTAACAGACTGGTAACGATCGTTACCCTTAGGGTACTATTACATTTGTCGCACGACAAATTTTTCAAGCGTGTCGATTGGCCGCTGAATAAAAAGTTTCTAGATACTCGAGAATTTTACTATCCTTCAGCCAATCAATACGCTTAAAAACTTTGTCGTACGACAAATGTAATACCAGCCCAAAGGTGGGGCCCAATCGTGTATCGTATTGCCGTATCATATCATGATCGCCTTTTATCATGATACGCTGATTATGGCCGGTATTCATAGTCAATTCTTATCTCAAAATCATCTTAAGTGTTGTCTTAAGATGCTAATACGGCTCTGTGATTGGTTGAAAGCCCATTAAGAGCGTACTTAAGATAATCTTAAAAATAAGAACGGACTATGAATACCGGCCTATGATCATACGGCAACATACATACACGCGTCACGCGAGTCGGGCCGGTGGCGCACCGGCGCGGCGTGACGCGTGACGTAAGTTTCAAATAGCGCGCGAGTAACAGCGGACGCGACGACGAGGCGAGTGTTCGCCGGGTGCAGGTTGACCGGTCGCGACGTTTCTACGCGTGGTGTCCGACGACGACGACGACGACGGCGGCGGCGGCTCGCAGGATGGGTGTCACCGTGTAAGTAGGAAAATACTCCCGTCTCCGAAAATTGACGCGCGTACAAGAACCGGAGTCGCGCGTGTCGGCGCCTACGCCGGGAGCCGCGAGGAGGTTATGTGTCGCGCGCGTTGTCGCACCGCGGCGACGTCGGGGGCCGGCGATCGGCGACGCGCCCGTCCAGTCCTACGGTAGCGAAAGTAAAATGTCATGCGTGTGCCGTCGGTGCAGGCTGCAGCAGTACCCGATGATCGAGAACCGCACCGGGCCGCAGACGATCGAGTTCCTGACCAAGAGGATCGTCGCCCTCGGCGCCGTGCAGGTGGGACAGTTCCTGGTGGATTGCGAGACGTACATGTCGGTGCCGCAGCTCGGTAAGTACGCTTTTCCCTCCGCGGTTTGGCGTCGTTGGCGAGAACCTTCGCGGTGCCTTCGCGTTCGAGAGGCTCCGGCGTCAGCTAGTACGCGGCCGTCGACACAGATGGCCGTTCCTGGGCCGTTTGGAAGTGCGTTCCGCGACGGAACACGCCTCTTGTTATCTGCTGTTATTATTCGCAGTTTATTAGCCCTTTGAATGCATACGCGACGCTACAATGGAGCTATAGGCGACTTTATTTGCTCACTTTTTAATCTTGTACAGTCATATGTGGTAATTATATTTGGAAAACGGATCCTCGTGAACTCAATTTGCATTGATTTCTCGTAAATTGGCGAAAAAAAGCGTTTAAATAAAATATTGCTGACTCTTTGCACAGAGGGTCTATATTATATTTTACTCGTGTGCAATTTTTTGTGTAAATATGTAAATGAAATAAAATTGCCGTAGTTCAATTATTACCTTCACTCGCGCTTAGTTTTTCTACAAAACAAACTGCTACTTCGTTTGTACACGCACACTTCGTTTGTACCGCAGTGAAAGCGTTTTTTTTTTCAATATTTATGAGAAATTAATATAAATTAAGTTCACGGGGATCTGTTTTTCAAACGTAATTACATGTAATTGTACAAATATAAAGAGCGAAAATGAGCGAAACTTGGAAGACCTCGCGCAGCTAATTAGGGGGTTAATTTGTGTTAACGTGGGTATACAATTGCGGTGCGGAGCAGCAGACTCTCCGATCGCGTTTTGCAGCGTAGTTATTCGGTAGAGCTGGGCGTCCAACTCGTAGCGAGAGCAATCGATACTTTGAAGCCTTGCTTTTAAAGTTTTAGAAATCGGGCGGGGAAATTACTCGATGCCTCGAGAAATCGACATCGCTGTCCGAGTTTCCGTGTTGCCGAAGATCTCCAGGCGTTTCGGGAAACAGAAAATTTACAAGACTCCAAACAGTAATAGCGAATTCGATTGGTTGCACTGGTGCGCACTGAGTGCACACTAAGCCTCGTTCCCGGTCAATTCTTATATTTAAAGATCATCTTAAATACCTCCTGCAATTTTTCTTATCCAGAATAATGGTCTGTACAACATTTGCACGGATCATTTTTTGGCTAAATACTCTTTCAACATGTATTTAAGACAAAGTTAAATGTAAGAACTGACTATAAACAAGCCTTAGCGTGCACTCAGTGCGCAAGCAATCGAATTCGCTGTAAAGAGACAACGAGATCGTTCGCGTTACACAATTATCAAACGGTATTATACCGAAAATATAATGTAACTGGAAAGTTTGTTATCTATGCTTTTCTTAAAATTTCATCCGTGAAAATGGTTGTGTACAATTTAACGAAATTTTCAAGAGTAGGCACTCCGTGACGGTTTAAGCTGCCTCAAAACTTTTACGGAAAAACTTTCTCATTCCCGAGTGCGCGAGCAATTTAGAAATTTTATTTCCCGTGGATTTTGTACACTGAGAAAACTGTCCGATTAAATATAATCGGACAATCCTATTGCATAATAACAAACGGATAACAAATTGTACATTCGATGAAAAATATGATCGGGTCTTCGATCAAATTTCATCGGTAACTGCATCTCATCGGGTAAATTTTATCGGATGTATCCGTGATTTAATTGGCAAACGTAATCGGAAAAATTAACCGTCGGAAACACTAATTGGCTTATCCGAATGGAAATTTTTCTCAGCGTGGAGCCATCTCTCCCTACGCCGCTTGTGAAACGTTTACGAGGTTCAGGCAAATAACGTACTTGTCTCTCTCTTTTCTCACAATTTGTCTCTTCTTTTGGCGTTTATACATGGGTCTCTATACAAACACGCAAGTGTTGGTTCCGGAAGTGTCATTAGCGATTGCATATCCGATACACGTCATTCGTTATATCTAGAGAGGTGTAAACGCAAACGCCAACAAAATCGCTTAAGTACATACTTACACGTAACATAAATACACCGGTATATTGCCGGGGTCGAGGGGGTGCGTACATAATCCTCCCTCTTTACCAAAACAAAACCACCGTCGTCGCGTCGGCAAGATCCGCGCGTTTGTGCTACGTTATATTATTTTAATAATCAACGAACGTAATGGCCGATCTCCGAAATAAGTCAGAAGAGTTTTCTACTATTTAGTTGTTATTTTTTTTTTGGTGTTCTCGTTACGTCGAAGAGAAAGCGCAGGAGAATCGATACCCCACAATTCGATGGTGAGGATTCGAGAACTTCGTATATATTCGGCGAGAGAACCGACGCTCGCAAATCTTGTCTCACACCTCGCGCGGAAATAATCCCTTCTTATACGACATTACGCGCTCCGTCGCGTCGTTCGAGCTGATAGAGCAGTACAGTCTAAATATTAACCCTATGAAGGTACAAATACACACAGCTACATACCCCTAGGCGTCATTACAAAAATATTAAATCTAGCAAGCGAAGCTAAACGTGGCTCGTTATAGACAAGATCGGTGTATATATTTATTTCTCTTTGTCTATTCCGTTCTCTTCCCCTTCCTCCCCCCCCTCTTTCTCTCTCTCTCCTCCTTTCTCGCCCCTTCTCCTCATTGAAAATACGCCTCCGTAATTTTCTTATCCGTGACGATATAATATGCATATAAGATTTAATCATCTCAGCGACGGCCAGCGCTAATTCTCATTTAAATCATTTATTGTCGATAAATTGTATAGTGAATTTATTGTCGTTAAGTAGAATTATAACGTGATCCGTTACTCCCGCACGGAAAGCTTCCTCGCCCACGTCCAGATACACCGTGTATATCGCGTGTAATATATAAATTCGAATACCTTAGATCGAATCCCTATTTACTCTGTAATCTGATTGCGCTACGTCTTTCGAGTCGCTACACGCGGATTAAGACCTCAATCTCGAGTTACAGTCCTCGCCGATCTCTAACGTTTGCCATTATTGTTTTCTTTTTTCGCGCAGAAGGGATAAAGGGATAAATCTATATACGCGCGGCATATCTAAAAGCGGCCGTGTTCGTTATCCGCAATTACACGCACGCCCGCCAACGGAGTTTCCTCGCGCACGAGAGCACACACACACACACACACACACATACACACGTGGACACAACCGCGTATACGCGCGACACAGACATCTATTTTATCGGGGCTATCGTGATCCTAAACGAGAGTGCAGTAACGCGAAATCTGCGATCCGGAATTTCACTATTACCGCTACCTATTACGACAAATTTTCAATTCACGAGAGTGCACAGTGCAGATTTTCGTTTGATATAGTTTAACATACCTACAGGGAAAGGAGAGGAGATTTTTCGTTTTATTTTTTCTTCTTTTCCTATTACGTGGAAGAACTGACGCAATGTGGTCGTTGCGAATATTCAATATGCCACCCGGCAAGTGGTAAAGCTCGCTTGTTCGGCGCGGTATAACTAAGAACGAGATAATCTTATCTTTAACAATTTACGTAAAATCCGGAAGTTGATCGTATATATGTGTATATATATATATCCTACGTATACTCGTTTCACGAGCATTGCACCGCGTTAGAACTAATTACAGACGTTATCCAATACTGTTATCCAAGCCGTTGAGCATAAAATATATACGGTGCTTTGAAAATACATATACCATTGTAACGCGTTGTCCCTCGTCTTGAACATTCATGATCGCCAATTCGACAAATTATATACTTCCGTAGCTTAGACAATTTGATTATCTTTGTGGCAAAAATACGATTTGATCACCGAGGTTCAACGTCCCACGCGAGAGGATGGCTCTGGGGAAAAAAAGACAGCAGTCCATTTTGGGACCCACAATTAGTAATCCAATTATTTGGATTGTTCGTGACTCTAATCTTTTACGAATTTTACCCCGCGTAACTGAAAATCGCAATTAGCTATTCTATCTATATTCAAGATTCTTAAGTAATACTAATTAATTCTCTCAGTTCGTTCTGTCGATATTCAGTAACGCAAAGATAATTTTCACTCAAGAGGCACTTACCGGCAAAAAGAAACGGTCAAAATGTTTTCCAGAGCAGAAGTTACGAACAATTGAAACAATTCGATTGCTAATTGTGGGCCCCAAGATGGGTTGCTGACAGTCTTTTTTTTCTCAGACTGAAGAGTAATCGTGCCGAGAATTTGTCGCGATAAAGCATTAATTAGAATGCGCTGGTATATATTTTTTCAGGACACTCTATGTAACTATGGTTTTTTTTTCCTCGTATAGGAAGGAGCGCGTACTCGTTTCTTGTAGACAGTAATGCCGGTACCGAAATATTATATATTTCTTACGTGATATGTCGTTTCCCGAATTTACGATTTCGACGTTGGCAATATTATTTTTCTCGCGTATCATATACACGTGTCTTTTACATGTATAAAAAATGGAATGTATTTTGCGAATCGATATAGCTTGCGCAAACGCAGATTTTTCTCTTTCTCCCCCTCCCTCCGCGCGTCGATCGATCACTGTCTACAGAAATACGTGAAAATATTTAAGTACAGGGGATTTAATGCGCCTCCGCTGACTTTTATACACTTGGTTACGTATAGGATATGGCAGGGATATGACTCACGGGTACGATAGATAAATTACAGACGCGATTTCTGTTCTGCGGCACGCGCGACGAAAAATTTCCTCCTCATATCGGTACTTCAGTCTCTATCAAATCCGATTCGTCGTAGTAATACGTTCCTTTTTGTTTTCGCCCACGTTGTGTAGCCCCGGCATCAAAGATATTTCAAGGGAATTTTTCCCCGCGACGATTATCACAGATTTACTGTGATCCGCAAAGTGCAGTCAACCTGTGACAAATACTTCGTCGTAAATCTCTCCCTCTCTCTCTCGACGTTATTCTACAAACTATATAAAAATATAAAATACATACGTCATGGAGACTTTCGTCTAATCGCGACTTCGCCACACGAGTGGCCGCACTCTCGGGAAGTGCAGGAAATCGTCGAAAGCAGAAGACTCGGAGGAATAATGAAGATCAGTTGCACAGATGAGGGACTCGCGCCCTCGCACCCGCGGATATTTATAAGTATAGCTGCTTCCAACGTTACACGTATTACATATGCATAATTTCTTAATAAAGCTAACAGTGCCGAATTTCGCTCTACCGGCTTCGCGAAATTAGCAATTTGTGGTATTGTCGAGAATTTGTTTGTCGGCTATATATGTCGCGTCGTGTCGTCGCTAATTGCGTAAGTTCCACGAGCACGACGGAGACATATGTATATAATATACAATAACCAATGTACACAATACGCGTCTTATATGAAACATATGTAGATACATCTACAAATCGATATTGTCGTAGTTAAGTCATTGGCGCCTGTGCCACGCGACGAGGCCCCGATATTCCGAGTTTAGCAAAATTTACTATTTTGCACACGTCCGCGGAAAGTATCTCTACACACTATATATTGTCGTGTACCTTCCTAGTAAACGCGAATGCCCCAGCGACACGCGCCGCTTGGCTGTAAAAACATTTCGTTTCGTTATCTAGCGCTGACAATTTTCTCCCCCTCTCGAGGCTCGTCGCGATATCCTCGAAAGAAATGGTGCTCGAACACCATTAAACCGGCTGAAAAGATAGCGGCGGAAATTATTGCAAACTCATTGCATATTGACTACTTTACGGAAAGACTAGCTTGGCAGTCTACGAGCAGTCTATCGAGCCACCTAAGGACTCTCTGTTAATATCGTTTTACTCGTGGTATACGTAATTATACACATTGTTATTCGCGTAATGTATTGTCGCTTTCTCGCTTGGAAAGTGCGATAGTGTTGCCTCTTGACGCGAATGAGCTTTGAATATTATAGAAAATTTATTAGCGCAGAGTCTATTTCAACCTGATGAAAAGAACAGTCTCCGAAAACTAATATATAAAATAGGTAATACGACAAGCATGAAGTAGTTTACAGGTTACGATTTCAGATCTAATCTGACGCTAGTATATAGATATTATTTGGTATCGTTTTTGATCATCCTTTGCAAGTATTTGCAAGCATCTCGAAGAGATGCGATACTGAGTAGACAGCGCGAAGAATGGGCGTAACGATTTATCTCGTATAACGAATCAAAAATTAATCTAGTTCTGTAAGATGACTTCTAAAAGGAAAAGAGATATATCACGCTTCTTCTTTTTTTTAAAGAGAAGTTACGTAAGAGCAACTATTTAAAGCTCGATGATATAACTTCGTTATCAGTCGAGAAACGATTTACTTATTAAAGCCAGACATGAAGGCAATTTGTGACTCAATTACTCAATCAGTTTTCTTTGTATCTTTCTCTCTCGTTCTCTCTTTTTCCCACTCGGATATTCGTTTTTACGTCTTAATAAAGATATGTTATCGTTAAAAAGATATGAATCTGAGGAAGGGAATTTCTGTAATATCGATCTCTACTGCAGTGATAAATGTTGCGATCGACTTAACACAAAGATCTAAGCCAAATTGCCGAGTAGAAAATGCTTCCGCTCGTGAAACGCGGAAGACTGGCGACGGCCGATCGGCCGTACGCGCATTTCCGCTTGAGATCGTGAGCCGTGCGTATCGATGGACGGTCTGTCGACGAGTGAACCCCCGACCGCTCGTTTGCATCGCGTTTCTCTTCAGATCATAAGTAGCACGTCTTGTAGTAGATGAAGGCGACCGTGTCCTTGCCGAAAGTTCTGCATTCCCTCTCGTAGTGTACCTCGCCCGGTCCGTATCTACCGCCTCGCGGATACCTATCTAATCTCGACAGGCTCCTACAGAGCCTGAGATAATCGTCGTCGAAGGGCGACTCGTCCTCCTCCTCCTTCTCTGGGCGATACCTGTTACGTCGACGATAATTGTCGTCGAGTCTCTCCTCCCGCGTGCCGTCCCCACCGTGGGCGAACGGGAGATACGCGACGTCGTCGAGTTCCAAATCCGTTAGATCCTGCAGGCTCTTCGGATACGCGCGCCATCGTCCTCCCTCCGGGGAGCCGGCCGCTTGATCCTTGAAGTTGATGGTCTTGCTGCGCCGCGGCAGGGTCGAATAATACGGCCTCTCGTCTACGCCGTGATTGATGCCGTTTCTCAGAATCGGCTTGGAGACACACGGGCCACCTCTCGCGAGGTCCAGCTCTTGTCTCCAGGTGTCCGCCGCGTCGTAATCGGTTACCGCGTACTCGCGCCTCCTGGCGCGACGTGGTTCTATCTCGTTAAAACGACGAACGTAACTCGCGTCGGCTCGCGTTGGGTCCCGGGGATAAGTGCTATTGGAGTACGCCACGCGTTTCTTCTGGCCGTTCCTGCGCGGCCGCTCGTAATCGCGATTCTCGTGCTGGCGATGGTAAGGGTTCTCGCTTCTCGTTTCCCCATCGGCTCGCGGCGGAGGGTCGTTTCTGATCACGTCGCCGTTAACTCCGAGCACGTCGCGGCGTGGCGTTTCGTCGACCGAGCGGCGAATCGGTAGCAAACCGCGGGACTGCATGAAGCTCTCCACGTTCCTGCCGATCCTATTAGTCTTCTCGGCGAAGATGCCGCAGTAATCCGACAATTTGCGATGGGCGACGCGCCCAGGCGGCATCGCGATGCTGGAGGTCGCGATTGTCGGATCGCCGCGGTAGAGATCCCGCGGGTCGTGCTCGTTCGGATAAGCGCCTCCCGGTAAAGGCTTGTTCGCCTTCTCCAAGTTCGAGAGACCCCCCGTCAGCGAGGCCTTATACTACCGTGCTTGCGCATAATCCGGATTCATCTCGTCCAGCTGCTTGCCCTTCGTCTCGGGCACGCAGCAGACTACGAAGCACAGTCCGCAGACCGCCACGGCGGCGTAGAACCAAAAGGCTCCGTGTAGACCGAGGCTCTAAAACGACAAATTGAAATTTCTTATTCATTTCTTGCTGCGATCCCGAGTCGAAATTTTGCTACCACTTTGACACTTTTAAGGATAATTTACATCTACTTAGCTCATCTGTACACCTACATAGATCAGCAATAATCTATTTACTTTGACGATTTACTCCTCCCTTGAATCTTTAATTCTAAAAATTTACTTTAGCTCCTACTTAAAAGGACCCACTTTAATGCTAAATTGGCAAAAGTAGACATTTCCGACACTATCGGTTTTAAAGTAGGAGTCGATCTTCTACTTGCAGTTCGACCTCTTTTACTGTCTTAGGTTTAACATTAGGCCAAAATTTCGTCTCGGGATTACTCAAGTTATTAATTACAAGATTACGAAAGTTACTCATTATTTAATTGCTTCAACAAAATGTAACGTTCCTTCTTACGTATTTTCTCGCTTGAAACCTCACTTGTTATAAGAACTAGCAATAGTTTCTGAATTTAGTCCTGACAATCGAGGCAGCTTGTTAGTATCTTAAGAGAGAAAAAAAATGAAAATCCGCTCACCTGCTGGAAGTCCATAAAGAGCTTGATCCCGAAAAACGCGCAAAAGTAACTGAAGCTCGTGCTAATGCTGGAGCCGAGGCCGCGGTACTCCAGTGGAAATAGTTCGCCAATCAATAGCCAAGAAATTGGCGATATGCCCAGGGCGAGAGCGGTCGTGAACACGAGGACGCAGAGCAGCGGTATCCAGTCGTGCTGGCCCACCACCGCCGAGTCCACGTAGCCCAGATTTTGCGTTTGCGACACGTAATACGCGTAGCTGCCGAAACCGGCGAGCGCCAGCGACATGAAAACTGTACTGGCTATCAAAAGCGGCAGTCTGCCGACTATGTCGATCAGGAATCCTGCGGGCGACGCTTGGTTTAAATACGACAAACGATAGACCAATTTGTTTGATTCGCGGCACAATAATGCTATTCATTAGAATTGAATACACCGTCGAGTATTTACCTGACAGCAAAGCGGCCAACAGCTGTACAAATCCGATCGCTATGGTCGCCCCGTGAGGATTCATTCCGCCCAGGGTCTGACGAAAGATGAGTACCGCGTAGTAATTAAACGCATTCGCGCCGGAGAATCGCTGGAAGAACATCAGACCGCACGTGATAGCGATGGGTTTGTATAGCCTCGGTGTAAACATGCTGTTCTTGAAAGTCAGCTCGTACTGCTTAGCCCTCGAAGCCAGAATATTCGTTTTGATGACCTGAAGGCACACCGTTAACCACCGCGAGCTTATAGTAATGGTCGAATTTTCTCTCGTTGATCCGCGCCGAGAGCTCTGAGACGCACCTGCAGCTCGGGTCTTATATCGACGTGTTCTCCGCGCAGCCACTGCAAACTGTTTGCGGCCTCGTCGTCCTTGCCGTTTAGCACGAGGTACGACGGTGTCTCGGGTATAAAGAGAGTCCCCAAAAAGAGCATCGACGGCGCGACGGCCACTAGTAGCGCGCTTTGCCGCCAATTCAGATACGTGCCGGCTATGTACGACAGCAAGACACCAACGTGACCGAGCACCTTCAACATCGCCGACAAGCACCCGCGGATGCCCGGCATCGAGATTTCCGATATGTACACCTGTCGAGAGTGAAATTTGCTCGTACCGGGTAGATAGCGTAGAAATCAATCAAAGTCGAGCCTTTTTTTTACCTGCCCCACCATGGTGATGACCGAACAGCACAGCCCGCCGATGAAACTGGTGATGTACACCAACTCCAGACACGGCGCGACGCCCGTTAAGACCCAGGCTGCCGCCAGGGGCAAGGACGTCATGCGTAAGGCCAAACGGCGACCTCTCCGCATTATCCAGTCGCCGATCATGGCACCGAACCACGCGCCCAGCATGGACAGCGACGCGACCCACGAGGCTTCTTGTTGCGTAACCGAAAAGGCCAACCTGCCGACAAAGCGTGAATCGCGATTAGGATCGCGCGCGACGGCGTTGTAGCGTCTGGACGTAGCAATCCGGGCGTAATCCGCAGACGCGTCCGGGAAGACGCTCTCGATATATCGGGTATTGTTCCCCAGAGCGCCGGGGCAGACGTCAGGTGCAAACGTAATCGCTCTTGGCAGCCGCGTCTCGGCTGTCGAGTATTATTTGTGAACAGCTTCCCAGTAAAGTTCGCGTGTTGTCGCCGCAGTAGACGCATCCCGGAATTAGCAGCCAGGAACGTAACGCTCGAATAAGCTACAGCGCGTGGATATAATTGTCCACGTCCACTGTCGATGTTTCATTGAAACCCGATATTACTTAGGGCGGCCAATTTTTCCCCGTGCGAGGGCACACTCGAGTGCGTTTCTTTTTTCTTACATTTAAATATCGAACGTGTGCAGATCCTTACCACGTGTCATTGTTGGCCGATTGATAAAGATGGGGCGGTTGATTATCCAATATGGAGTCTAACGCGGGCGAGGTGTAACCCTTGGCCAAGCCGGAGGAGAGAGTCCCCATAGACAGTGCCAGGGTCGCCAGTACCTATCCAGATAAACAGGCATTGATGAACTCGCGCGTGAAAATGCTCCTTTTACGGTGAGAGCGCGAGAGAGAATTTATGCGGGAATTCACGCGGTGTAACAGACCGGTGCGAACGTCAACTTCGTTTATCTTACTCGTCGCCGGCCGACTGAAATTTACGCTGGTGTACTCCTTTTACCGCGTTCTTTGTGGACGCATACCGCTCTATAAAGATCATAGAGCCCGGCGCCGTCGAAAGGAGTCGTAACTCCCGCGGTGTGATCTACGCTCACCTCGCGGTGAGATATTTCTGTTTGCATTGCGCGCACGTTTTCAATTTAAAGGCATTTATCTCGATTCGCCACGTCCGCACTTTCGAAAATCTATCGACATAGAAACACGCGTCGGGATGCTCTCTTCTTTTTTCTTTCTTTCTTTCTTTGTCGAGTCGAATCTCCATCTCGTAACGCGCCTCGTAATCGAGAGGCATTCTGAATAGCGATGAAACTCTGTAACGCTAGGTATAAATCCGTCCGTCGCGCACCATGGTGCTCCAGTAATGCACGCACACATCCAGAGCGGATGCATCTGCGAATTTGTGCTGCCACGGGAGGGGGTGCAACCGGCGAACAAATTGCTAGCCGCAAATTGAAAGCTGGGCTCGGCCCCTCGCGAGGAATACTAAACATTTCGCGTGGCCCCGCATTTATGTGCATCCATATATATATTTGTATATGTATATACGTACATCTGCAACGTACACATATTCAATTTCAAAGTACCGCGACGCTATGTATGCATCCTTCGCGCGACGACGTACGCATGTAAGTCCCTCTCTCGCGTGTACTATCTGTGTGCGACCGCGGGCGCGTATCGCTTTCCTAGACAACGGTATAATTTTGCGAGGAATGATCTCGCGCGAGGAAAATTTCAGAGCGTGTGCAAGCATGAGGTCAGTACTCTACGGCGATTTTACAGCGACGGCGGCATCAGTGCTTCTTTTTCAATTCTTTTGACTCTTTTCACCGACTCATTAAACTGAAGTCCAAGTAATCCTATCTGGACGTCTTTGTCGCCGCATGCACGTTCAGCATCCGTGATGAGTGACGTAAGAATATCCGCGCGAGGTCTGTCTGTCTGTTGGTGCACGGCAGGTATCTTTATGCGGTACGTGTGCACTTTTTACGGTGCACGAATCTCCCAAGTCTAAACGCGACAACTTTATCGGTATCTCGATTGCCGTCTTTTCATCACTTTTTCCGAGATAAAATCGGCTAAATGAAAACGCTATTACGAAACAATGACGGTGGCACTTAAACGTGAAGCTAAAATATTACGCAATTTCCATTCGTTTATGCCGAGAGTGCGCCGCGATAAATCGGAAGATATCCGCTGTTCCTGAATTGTCGATTTTTCACCACAACATCAAAAATTTCTGCTTCGAAGGGACTTTCCTCCCCGTAACCTGGAGGCAACTTTAATTCGCGTTATTCTCCAGCCTATACTCGTTCGAACAGCTTGGTATCATTTATCTTGCCCCGCAAAATCCATAAAGCCGCGTTATACGATAGTCGTTATAAAAATTGGCCGATATTTCGTATTTAAACTCTGACCTTTTCTCGACGTGAATGTGTAATTTACAGCGAGTAATGCGAGCAACAAAGGTGCCGGTAGTTGGGTTTTAATCCACGATGACCTGTCGTAACTCATATTCGTAGCGAGCGGGACGACAAGGCGCGTATTCGATAAGGAATTTCAAGCGGCGGCGCCGCCGATCCCACATAAATTTGCATGCACTTTCAATTATCTCTCTCGCCATTAGGAGCAGCGAGCGTAAACGGTCATATTACGCGATTAGACGTGTCGCCATGTGTAACCTTTCTATCGTCTCGCCAGAGAGGCGCACGATATCGTCGTCTACCCTGGGCGACGATAATGCGTGGGTCGCCCCGAGCACCGCTTTGCTATTAGACCTCCTTTTCCTTCCTTCGTCTACGCCCGTTGGTCGAAAATTATAATGCAATCGGAAACATAATTTTGCGCGCCTTACCGATCAATTGCTACACGGTTTTAAAGTTTTGAGCCTGAGAGAACAAATTTACGACTGCACTCGCACTTTCCATGCGGCACGATCGAGATTTGTAATTACGATAGCACGTCGAGCTACAGTGACTCGCGAAACTGATCGAATCATATCATTGTTAGGAATTTCTTTTGGAAATTCGTAAACGAAGGTATCTGCAACGCGATAGATCTCTCCGAGGAGGGAAACCGCTGAGGGCGTTGTGGTGTACAGATTTGCGGCATTACTGGGCATTACTAGACATTTTTTGGGCATTAGGCCTTACTGGAGCAGATAAAATAAGATAATAAGATAAAGTAATGCCCACTGGGCATTAGTGGACATTGGTGTACAAGATTTTGGTCAGCGGTTTCTCCCTCGGATATTTCTTTATTTATACTCTGGGGAAAAAAGACAGCAACCCATTTTGGGGCCCACAATTAGTAATCGAATTATTTGGATTGTTCGTAACTCTACTCTGAAAATATTTTGACCGCTTTTTCGTGGTTAAGAAATTTAACATCTTAGACCCACTACTACAGTGGCTAGTTAGCTTAACTAGTTGTTAAATAGCGATGCCAATCACTGATACAAAATTCGGTGCCTAACTACAAAAAAACCGATCAAAATTTTTCCCGGACTAGAGTTACGAACAATCCAAATAATTCGATTGCTAATTGTGGGCCCCAAAATGGGTTGCTAACGTCTTTTTTTCCCAGAGTACGTTACGTCGATATTGAAAGATCGTTTTCGTCGAGTACCTTCTCAAAATTAATTATAACAAACACATGTTGCGTAATACAATTTGATCGGTTTAGCGAGTCGCCGCATAAGTTCGGCCGAGAGAATCCGTGCATCGTGAGACGAATTTACACTGTGCGCCTCGCGGATGAAAAGCAAATTGCACAGCTTTCGGATTTGTCGGCCATCAATCTGTCGTTATCTCCTTGATAAATTTTTCTCCCTAACCATGTCATCGATTTTGGGGGTGACTCGGGCAAACCGCGGAGAAAACACGTCGCGATGCCGTGAATCTTTAATTATTCGCACAATACGGTATGCGCGAGCGGCAACGGCGGTAATGGACATTACGAGCGCGCTCGCTCTCTTGGACTAATTATCGAGGCCGTGCGATGAATGGCGCATTGAGGAAAACGTTAGGCACGGTAACGAGCGCCGATACGTTTCCCGTTTCTTGGAGCGGTGGATGGAGAATTTGGAATATTAATTAACGGTTTACGAGACGCGTTTAGGGTGTACGAGTTGTGTTTATCTGCGCGAGCCGCCGCGACATCGCCCCGGCCGATGCCGATGCAGGCGAACGGTTTCTATAACGATCGCGCGCGCACGAGGGACTTTAACGAGCTAAAAAGGAACACGCACACCCTCTCGCGACGACAGCGTACTTCCCTCGCCGAACGTAAGAAATTCGCGCTCCGAAAACGCTTCTGGCGATATTATTTTTGGGCGATTTCTTCCTCGCGCACCCTTCTTTCGCTCTTCCTCCTTCTGCCTCGCCTCTCCCTCTCGCTCGCTCGCTCCCCGGACACGACGTTAAAAGCTCGTTTGCATCGAGCCGTGCGAAATACTCGGAGCGGTTCCGCGAGCGCGGGGGATGTGCGTCAGAGCGCCGGGTCGAAGTTAGCCGGGGGAGCCATTAGCTTAAAACTATTAGTCGGGCCGTGGGGTAAAGACGAGAGAGAAAGGGAGAGGAAAAACGAGCTTTAAAAGTCGTCTCCCGCTTATACGATTATGAGGATGGTCGGGCCCGGGATGCTGTGTTAAGTGCGCACCCGGTGTAACGGCGGCGGCGGCGCGGTCTCGTCTCCTGCCCTCCCGAAAGGCCGCCGTGCGCGCGATATCCATTTTAAACCGGACCACTCAATTACGCTCGCTGCTATCTTCGGTGTTTGCATATCAATATGGCTCCACGCCAAGGAGAAATAAAAGGATTCGTCGCACCACACCCGGCCGATTATTTCAGAACCGCCGTCCGCGCGAGAAAGAGCGCCGATGCCGGAGGGGCACAAATCGCCGGGGAATACCCGTTCGCGGAGTAAAAGTATCCGTTAATCGTTGTAGATCCGGTAGCTACGAGCCGCGAAAAGGACACCGGAGTCGCGCCTTCGATAGACCGTTCCTTAATTCTTACGTCTCCGACTAATCCCTCGAGACACGTGGCGTGTCGACGCGATAGTCATCTAAATTTCATTGAATTAATAGAAAGACGATCATTTATTGCTACGGAGCGTAAATTTAACGCGAACTAATGACAGCCTCTATTGATGATGTGATATACTTGTGACATGTGATGCGGCCTCGTCGCCGTCGACGTCATGTGTACCACGGAAGCCCTGGGCATTTTAAAATTGTCCTCGCCCTCGTCCGGTATCGTTGTTACCTGCAACAAAATGCAAATGACGATCAATATCACCGATAACTGAACCAGCGTCGAATTGGTTTTTTCTTTACTCTACCGCGCGCGGTTATTTTCCTCATTTCCGATCGCGCCATTTTTATACGCGTACACATTTTATTTCACTTCAACTTCTTTCTGAAACTGCCGGAGAACCGAAGGACTCACGGATAGTAATTCTCCTTGTCGCTGATGGAAGTACGACTGATATTTTCATCACGAAACTTTCTTTTCGCCGATAGCACACTTTCCCGCCCTTTCCCCTTCTCTCTCACTCTCTCTCTTCCAGTCTGCTGACCACGCAATCGTCAGCCGCCCTTTTGGGAACGAGAGTGGACCGTCAATCATTTGTATTATCTTACCGACTCGGACGCAAGTCGTCCGAGCCGAACGGCGTTTAAGAGACGCCGCTACTGTGAGAGCTGTCATCTCGGTTATCCCGTCAAGCTCGTTGGACCGAATAACGAAAAGATGTCTATGGCTTAGGGCGCATTAATTACACGGAAGTGCGAGACGATGTTGGCAGCCATCGCGTTGTGTTTCAGTCGTTTATTACCTAGCATTTTACGCGTTGACCGTTCGACGATAATCGTAATGCGTGACCCGCATATTGAGATATATATTGATCAACTTTGAGAGAGAGAGGGAGAGAGACGTGGAAATGAACGCGCGATAACCCGGGTTTACGCGTATCAGCTTTATTACGCTCGTTCGGATTTAACGATCGACGATCGTTATTGTTCCGAGACCTTCATCAATATGAACACGTCGACCTTAATACCGGCGAATTTCCTTTAGAGAATTCCCGAAGCGCTCGCTTCTCTTAAAAAGCTCACCCTAAAATTGCCCCGTTTCCATTAAACCGGAGCGGAGATGCTCTGCGTTAAGTCTCTCCCTCTCTTACACAGCTTTTACAACCTTTTTACAAATTACGGCGATTAATCAGCACGCGCCAACGCTGATGAATTAAATCACTCACTAAATTTAATTATAATTCCATAGTACGGTTCAATTATAGTTTGATTATAGGCTGCATATGAATACATTACGCTCGCGGACGACGACTGCCGCGATACGCCTGAGTAACCTTGAAACAGAAAATGTAGAGTCCAGGCGTCAAGTAGTCATTAAATCAGGCCGCCGTAAAATGACTGTCTGAATCATCGAGCGCTCTCTGCGATCGGATCTCTCTAGCCCGAAGGTATATCCTTTTCATTGTTTATTTGTGCGCACCGCGGACGGCGGCCGAGATAGATTTAGGCTCGGAGTCCGTCATTGTCCGCCGCTCGCGGCGCGTGTATTTAAGACGACATTAGATATCTCCAGCGACACCGTCCGATGTCGCGCGATCTCATGAGTTATACGGTCGTTCGTTCGCGCCTTTCGCGGGAACGGATTTACGACCGACTAGTTCTGCCTGACAAAATTTTGCAAGACGCTTCACGCCGAACGCCCGCGCGAAACGAGCTGTTTCACGAGCGCTAACAAGACACACCTATGCGTCTAGAAAAGAACTAGAGCTCACGTGACGGGACGTGCAGAGAATACTCTGAGGCTAATATTACATTTGTCGTACGCGTAGACATAATATATCTAGACCGAGCATTGCAACAATCGCATGCGAACAAGAGAGAACGAAATAGCACAAAACAGAGTTTGTCCTTTTCTACTTGAACCTCTACCCCCGCTGCTCAAATAAAGGTAAACGCTCGGTCTAGATATATTATGTCTGTGCCACTGAGAGACCCATTTTGTTGAATGAAACAAAATTCAGTTGACTCAAATCTTTCAGTTGATACAACAACAAAAATTTGGTCGGAAAATTTGGTTGAGTCAACATACGTTTAACGTTCTGTATACTTTTACCATCTTGGTGGAGAGAACAGACAAGTTCACGTATTTAATATAACACTTAACACAAGTAAATTTTAATGCAGAATTTAGTATAAAAAATAAAATTCCAAAACTTTTAATTGTTTTCGAAAATTAACGGTTGGGACGCAGTTTTGACCCCTTTGACGTCGATTCGACGTTAGTGTTCTGACTGTGTTCTATAGTTACACATAATTGTGTATAATTGTATAAAGTGCATGCACAGAATCCTTTTATAATATTCAACTAAACGATTTAGTTGACGCAACAAACACAATTATTTAGGACGTAATGAGATGGACGAATTTGTTATCTGAACCATAAAATTTTGCTCAAATAAACGACTCATGGAAACAAAATAGTTAGTTGTAACATTTAACTTCTTTTCAGCAACATATTTTTCGTTTTATACAACCAAATTACATGTTCAGTCAACAAAATGGTTCAATCAAATTATTTCGATTGGCTGCAGAATGGAAAAGTCCTCGAGTCTCTAGAGATTTTCTATTTTGCAGCCAATCTGGATACGCTTGACAAAATTTGTCGTACGACAAATGTAATGCGCCCTAATGCCGATTGAGACTCGGCAAGCTTTAAGCTTCTCAGACCTGCCCTTACTTGAGAAAGAAAATTACACTCTGTACAAACCAGGAAATTTTTTCCCGATACCGTTGATGTCTTCATAAACTGCGAGCATGTTTCAAATATCCTCTGACGAGCATATAATCGTTTTAGTTGGCATCAAGCGACGATGCGAGCTAATAGCGTAGTACATCAGCGAAAATCAATAAGGAAGCATAAGGCGACGGCGAACGACGCCGAATGTTTCCCACTTAATGCGAGAGTCTCCTGATTATTCATGCGAGCTACCCGATTTCTCTCCCCCCCCCCCTCCCCCGCGTAGTTCGCGGTTCCTTTTTACCCTCGCCGATCGAATATCCGATCAGTCTATTTCACTTTGTTCCCCTCTGCCTTTTCCACGTTGCAATCTCCCGCCCGCACGTGGGCGGGCATCGCCGGCGTGACGAATGAGTTAGCCGATTTTCAATAATCGACAAGATGGCAGATAAGTCTCCTAGAACCTAGCAAATGCGATTTCTCACGTTTCCTTCCTCCACCTAGATTCCACTCGCGGATTTATTTCCCCGAGTGTGCCCGGCGCGCTGTGGGCATCCCCCGGCAAATCGCGTCGCAAAATCAATATCTCGAGATACGCTAGGGAATTCCACGAGGACGATCACGTCGGAATAGAGTTTGCAGATAGTTGGCGAACCGCGCGGTGTGTAGCACTAACTTCCGCCCCGTTCGCAACGCCGTGAAAAACGTATCGCACGGAGGGAACGGGGGATGAGAATGGGAGGTACGGCGGGCTTTCTTTCGTATATGGAAAATACGCCCGCGAGAATGATTATCGCAGCGACACGCGAGATTTCTCTGTACGAATAATAATTTCACGCGGCAATAATGACAGTTATATTATACAGTTTATATAACATTTTCGTTGTTACGTTTCGGAATGGTAATGCAATATTCCATGGAATATCGGAATATCGATAAAAACTGGGCGCGAGTTCGCGAGCGTCGGCTCCGCAATTTATCTTTCCAAAGCGGAGCGGCGTAAAAACGTCGTTAAAACGCCTCGTACTATAAATTTCGCTTTGACCGCTCTTTTTCTTTGTAAATGCAGGACCAAAGATAACGAGAGTAAAACGGGGCCTTTTTGCATCGCCATCGTCGCGCGGCTAATTGAACGGCGAGCGCGATAAAAGCGCGAAAACGCGGCGCTCGCCGTCGCGCACGCGTTTCTGAATTTGTAATCCAACGCCGCTCGCATTTCCACCTCTACGGTGGAAACTGTGCTCGTCATTGATTAATTGGAATCGCGTTTGTACGGCGTGGAGACGGAAATCGCGGACGGAGTAATCCGGAAATTAATAAATCCCGCGCGCGAGATTCGCGGAAAACCCGTCGCGCTCCCGCGGCACATAGAGCCTAGAAACGTTTATAGCAACGTGCGCCGGGAAGGCTCGTGCGGCGGATCCTATGGATAGTGCACGGCGCTTAATAATAATTTCGTGCCGAGATTTAATAAGAGATGCCCCCGCCCTCGCCACGAAGAACCGCCGCGAGCTAAAAAGGGGGGGGTTGGCCGCTGCCGTTTCGAAATCGTTCCATCGCGCGTTCGTTCTCTTCGAGGGGGGGAAACGTAACTTAATTACTGATTTTTGTGATAAGCCGGGAAGCTCCGTGTGCCCCGGCCGACGAGAAATAAATGGGAGAGGGCGACCCTCTACGAGAGGAAATGCACACAGAATCGAGCCGCGTATAACCGCGCTATTAGAATTTTATCACTGCACCGCGCCGGGAACGAGCGGCGGAATAATAACGCGATATACGGGCTTAAGTGCACACTGCGGTGTACAACGGTATATAAACGTATATATGCCGCGGGAGCTAAGAAGGGGATCTTTTTAATCCCGCGATACTCTCTCTTCTTGCGCCAAAGTCTGCGCCCATCAACTTGACGTAATTAATTCTCGCCTTGGCAATTTAATAATTCCAGATTAAACTCTATGTACGAAGGCGATTTTTAACAAAAGATAAGAGCCCGGCATCCCCGTGATTGTACGCGCGACGAGTCGGCGCGGTAGCGAGCGAGCGAGCGCCGTCTACTCACCCGCGCCGGGGCGTATCACTTTCAGTGCAAACATCAAACAGAGACGTGATTAATCTGCACGCGACGTTTATGTGAACGTATTACGTGTCGCGCGTATCAGTGTGAGATAAAAGGTTTTGCGCTCTCGTATACGGTATCGACCCGACATTTCTTACCAAGACACCCGCGACGCTCAAGTCGCGGATGGCACCGCTCGTAACTGCACTAATTCACGTGCGACAATTACGGCAAATTATAACGGAATTGTGCAGCGGCGCGCTATGCGCCGCTGTGTCGGCATTTCTCGTTCCACTCACGTATCCCTTTTGCGAAGAGAGAAAGAGAGAGGGAGGGAGAATAAGTTCTAAATAAATTATTATTACCATCTTTTATCGCGAAATTAATCGTTGCACCGTAAACAGAATTCTTGATCTTTTAATGGAATAATCTGGCAATCTTGCAAAAGACTCCTAGGTGAAAAATTAAAAGAAAATGTTTCATCGGTCTTAATTAAAGGCGGATATATATTTTAATGAATACGCCCGATGGCGCGGCAAACGTCAAGATTCGAGCGGTAGCAGCTTTTAATTTCAACGCTTTCTGCCTCGGCGTTCCTTACCAGCCTTTACGGGGAGGAGGGAACCGTCCACAAACGGATTTCATTAACGTAAGCGCTTCTGCCTTGTACGAAAACACAAGGAGGCGAAATGAACACCGGGGATATCCACCCCCGCGCGGGTCGCCGGCTCTTCATGTAAAACTCGTTGTGGCGCAAGGCGTCCGCGTCCGCCGAGACGAAATGCGCGTGATACACTTAATTGCTGGAATTTCGCTAAGCGAGAGAGACCCTTTCATTCGCCGCAGCTGGGCCGGGCGCGAAAGAAAGCTCCAGAGAGATGCGCGCCTCTCAGGAACACCTTCCGCATTCGAGAGCATTTTATCCGTGGCGCATTCGAATTCAAAGCTGCACTTTTGCAACTTAACGAGAGTCCCGCAAATTCGGCCGGGATATACCGCCGTTCTTCAGGCGCGCTGTAGCGCTCGCAATTCGCGTTGCTTAATCGCGCAAAGTTGTCTTTAAACTCGTAGCCATTAATTATACATGCATATACACGCAACTGCTGCGGCGCGTTACATTACTCAGCCCAAGACTACGGTTCATTCATTAGAAAGTTTAATTTCAACTCGCGAGCGTGGAGTTTCGCGCAACGTTATTCCATCGCTATTTCCGTAAAACCGTAATGTTTCCCTTTCTGTCGGGACGAAAAGACGGCTCGATATCTCTGCGGCAATCAGTTTGAGAACATTCGGTTAAAAGCTGCCAGCGAACTTTTTCCATCGCCCGTCTTTTAATATTCTTCCTCGAAATTAATTAGTCCGCCGTACATCTCAGGATTATCTGTGCAAATTAAATGCAAAGTCGATACGCTCGTCTCTCCAAGTTCGTTGTTAAGTTTATTAAAAGGCCATTTTAGAAATATTGTTCTCGATCCGAAAAATTCGTAGCGCAGACCCGCGGACAATTAAAAGCGCCGAGAGGAGGCGCTCGCGGATCTCCCGCCGCGCTCTTTTATCGTTCCCTCGCCTTTATCTCTTTCATCGCGCCAGCACGGCACGACGTGTCAGAGGGAGTTCTTTTTTTTCGCCGTATTCGCGTTCACAGCTGAAAGCGATTCAGCTCGGTCGATTCGGTTGAGAAGGAAAAGCCAGCGATGTACAAGCACTCCGGTTGCGAGACGTTGATCCGGGCAGCGATATTCGCAGGGTTGATTTTCGTTTTCATCGCGCGCGGACCGAGGGAAAAGCCGCAGCGAGAGACACGCGGAAGGAAGCAGGAGGGCAGGAGCGATGTGAGGAAAGGGTCAGCTGGGACAGATACATTCGACCGAGAGGGGAAACCGCTGAGGGCATTGTGGTGTACAGATTTGCGGCATTACTGGGCATTACTAAGCATTTTTGGGCATTAGGCCTTGCTGAGGTATTATAAAGATAAAATAAGATAGTAAAATAAAGTAATGCCCACTGAGCATTAGTGGGCATTGGTGTACACAACATTTTGGTCAGCGATTTCCCCCTCGCATTCGACTACCCGAGGGCGGAAACGCGCGGCGAGGAGAGCCGTGAAATACGACTTACATCCCGTACTTTACGTACTATTAGGCCACTCTTCCCGCGTCTTTCGCGCGTGCATTCAGGTCAAGTGGCTATGAATACCGTATATCCAAGTGCGACCGTCTAAAGCAACCGGCCAATTTGTCCGTCATATTTCATCGCCGTCCGCCCGCTCTCTTTTTCCAAAACGGCCATTTATCGCGCGGGTGATAGCTCGCGCACGCGACATTACGTCGAGGGGGCCGCGCGAAAAGACGACTTGGAGTAACTTATGCGCGTCCGCCGCTCTTTTGCAGCTTATACGAAGTGAGCTCGAGCGCGAGCACTTGGTCCCAGCTGGCGTTTTAACGGCCGTGCCGATAAAACGCGCGTTACGCGCATCATTTGCGTTGCGCGCCGCGGGCCATATACAGATTTTCCGTTTCTAAACTACCGCGTTTTATCCCGAACCGTTATTTGTCGCGGAGGGTGGGCTAATCCAGATCCAGTTACCAAAAATAAGCCCGTTAGTGCCGCATTAAATCGTCGCTTAACACGACTGCAATCGAAGAAGAAAAATTGTGCCGCGAAACTTTTCTAATGTGGACCTGTGCTCGATAGTTAATCTTCATTCTCGTTGCAACCTGCGCCAATTTGTACCGATGACGATTAAAATCGTCGAGTATTTAGACCTGGGCGAGACGTGAATAAACGTCGAGGATAAAAGGCAGAAAGGTCAAAGCGGAGAACGCGTCTACGTCTTCTTCGCTCCGGTAATAAATTCTCGTGAAATTATGAATCGACGCGAAGGCGGATTCGAACGCTCAAGGCATATTTACCCCGTAATCCCCGGGATGCACGATGCATTTGGGCCTCAACTTTTCGCGGGTAATGACCAGAACTCGATGTAAGTCACGATCTCCAGAATTACGGGGTGAACCCGGTCTCGCTCTTCCCCACTGATAGAAAAATATGTAGTATTTGAAACTATAATTACATAGTAAAATAATTATAGTCAGGAATATTATTTTTATAATAATTATTATTATAATATAAGTAATAGCAACCATATAGACACAGTGATGCCAACTATTTACAAAATTTACTATAGAATATAAGCTTTTAACTAATATTCTGTTAAACTATCCAGGTAATGAATAGTAAATTAGCTAATCATTTTGTATAGTAAACACAACCACAAAACAGTAAATTTAACTCCATTTCTATCATCCACCTTACCAATCACATGGTAAACAAAAGTGAAGTGGTTAGGAATGTTCTCACTAGGGGACGCGCGGTTATAAGACTTTCTCGTAATAAGAAAACCACATATGGTGTTATAAATACGGAGAAATTTATACATTCGTATAAGATTACTTATCTTGTCTTTTTGAAAGATGCTTTCTTATACTATTCTTTATGAGTGCAAAGTGATGTAACCAATGAACATAGTGAACGCAATGTATATAAAAAGCGGGGAATATTACTTCCAATATAAATACGATTGTTATTATTACATATAGTTATTCGAAATTTTACTTGTGGTTGTTATTGCAATATTTATAGTACACGTTACCAAATTAAAAGCTAGTTTTGGTTTATGACAACCATATCATAAGTTGCATGGACCAATATTGTGTCTATGAGAACTATAATACGTTGTTAGGTCAACCATAACTTATACGTACACTGAAAAAAATTTCTGGTTGAATATGGACGAATCAGATAATTCCTTTAGGATTTACCAGAATTCCTTTAGGATTTACCAGAATTCCTGTAATCCTACAGAAATTCTGGTAAATCCTAAAGGAATTCTGGTAAATCCTAAAGGAATTATCTGATTCGTCCATATTCAACCAGAAATTTTTTTCAGTGTAGTTGGAAGAATTATAAAAACGTGGTTGGCTCCTAAAATGGCTATAAATTATAGTGTGATTGTGGTAACTGCAACCATTTTTTTTACGTTCCCACCACGAGACTCCCCCCCGTTCTTGTATTTCTTGTCGTCATTCAGCCATAAGAATCATTAAGGGGTCGAGGTTGACACAGCACGAACGTTATTTCGAAACAGTTTCAAGATGCTGCTATCAAAACAATAAACTTCCCAATTTAGATGACACTGGCATAATACATAACTCCATACGGAATCAGATGAAAGAATATGACAGAATTTAGGGCCACAGAAGTTAAAGAGATTAACAATTTGCGTGAGAAAATGTTGAGAAAGATATCAAAATAATTATAAATATATTTTCTTCTCTTATTCCGTATTACTCGAGATCTTTTATAACAAATTTCTCGGGTAGTAGCATCGAAACAGTCGTCCGTATTTCGTTGTACGGAGAGGAATCTCAGGTGGCACGTTTGGTGCCTATGCTAAGAATAAATCTACGATGCCACGTGCCGCGCGTGTTGTATCTAGTATAGTATACTCGCTTCTAGACAGCCGTAACTCGCGATCCATTGATGCGCACAATTGAGCCTCCTCTGTACGTCCTCGCATCTCGCTCACGGCGGGCGGCGTTCGTACGTCGGCAATATTTATCTCACAACCCCGTAGCATGTTGGCCTGCTTGCGCGACTGGTTTCACGGCGAAAGAAAGCACGTGGAAGAACCGACGCCGCGCGGGTTGGTCGAGAGAAGGAGGTGGACACCAGACACACGAGAGAGAATTATCCGTCCATGTGGCGCGTGGTGTGATCCATGAATAAATCCGGCTCGATCCGGCTCTCTCTCTCTCGTGCCTACAGTGGCCGCCGCTGATAACTAATCGCACGTTTGGAGACTTATACGCGCCAGACGCAACGGTGCGAACGCTATTTCATCGGTGCGCGACCGAATCAACGAGTATCGAACGGATATCGGAGCCGAGTCGGTGCGAAGGATGCACGGCCCGTATTTCATCGGGGGTCCTGTTCCGATTTTGCACGATAGCACGCTTGCGAAAGGTCGCTCCGCGTCGCGACACTACCTCATCGACTTCCTACGCAGCGATATTCGATTTTAGAACTCGATGTCCGCATCTTTTTCCGCTTCTCGTTCAAGTGTCGCATTGCGCAATTCATTATAATATCTCGCAGTGATAAAATGTAAACCCTCGCCCCCTCCCCCACCCCCTCCTCTAAAACCAATTATATCGCGTTTAGTGGTATCTCACGTTCGTTTCGCATCCCGTTGGCACTTTCAAGTATCGCTTACCGTGCACGTGATACGATGTAACGCGATGTAATTTCTCTTCTGGCGAGACACATCGCCTTCCTTTCCCGCTGCATTTCTACGGTAACCGCCCTACGAACCGCACACGAGCAGAGGGGAGCGACCTGTCGACCCCTCGTCTCTCAGATCGGTGTCCTATTTCGACATCTCGCGACTTTACATGTTCAAAAGGACGGACGATACTCGGAAGTGAGCTGTCCGTGTTCCAATTACGTTGTTCTCACGTGAAGCAGAAACGTTCCCAGCTGAGTCGAGAACTCGAGCAACGTACGCGAAAGTAGACGTCAAAATTTACTTGCCTTAAATACCTTAAATACATGTCTTTTCTCATTTTGATTTACATATATCTTCGCAATGCAAGCATGCAATAAAACATTGCGATGCTTCAAGTCTCAAGCGACGCAATATGAAGTGTTTTCCGATTAACGGAGGATACTGTGCTCCAACCTAAGATAATCGCGATAGCGGAGCGTCGATTTAAACATAGAGAGCGGACTGTAATAGAAGCGAATGACTTGGAATTTCAACCATGTCCGAAGCTTCCAGTTTGGTCGTGACGTCTGCGTGTTGAGCGTTTAAAAATAAAGTTAGGCTTCACGCTGACTAACTATGGATACGAAACAACTGCTCTCAGCATTGAATCGAGTTATCAAGCAGCGTCTCGAGTGCCGCGGACGTTAATTCGAAACTAGTCCCGGGCTAGAAAAGAGAACGTCTATTTGCGTTGGCTACCAAGGGGTCCTGTTTCGTGAAAATGCGCTCTCTCGTGTCCGATAAAATAACACGTGAATGCAGTTAAATATAAATATTGACGGAAATAGCTAAATATTTAAAAGTATTACGGCGCCGTGAGAGAGAAATGCATAATGCGGTATCACAAAAGATTGATAGCGACGTTAACGATAGCACCGTATATCTATAGCATAACTGGGACACACACGAGAGTCGTGTAAATGACGCTCGCGCTGTTTTCGACGATACAATATTAACAGACACGGGCAACGTGAAACCCAATTAGTTTAATCTCATCGTCCATTATTTCCCGAAAACGCATATTTTAGCCTTTGCACACGAAACGCGCTCGCGTCCTATTTATTTATTATCTATAATATTTACGGATAAAAAAATAGTATTAGATCTCAGGAGTGAGACGTGCTAAAAGCGTCCTGAAAAGACGAAAAAAAAATCGCTGGACAAGTAACCCGATATCCGGCAACTTGTCTTACATTTGTTGGGAAATGCATTGCGTTGCCATGTGGATATTCACCCTTTTTCCCTTGTCGAGCAAATATTTGCAGGTCACACCCACTTCTCTCTCGCAACCGTTTCTTCAGGCCAGTTTTAAGAGTACGGAAATCTTATACGTAAACACTGCTTTTACATGAGACACGATTGGCTTTTACGATTTCAATGGGTTTGTGTTTCTTTAAGTATTAAAGAATATTGTAATCGTTAGAAATATTTTAATTGAACTAACGAGCTTCGAATTTGATGACGCACCGATCCTTTTGCGTTTAGATTGTATTTTGCCGAGGGATAAACCGCTGAGGGCATTAGTTTGGGCATTAGAAGATAAATTAAGATAAAGTAATGCTCTCTAGGTATTAGTATGTACATGATTTTGGTCAGCGGTTTACTCCTCGTATTTTGCCTTTCAGATCTCAGCGAGGCTCTTTTTTTTTAATTTCCTCACACTGAAAGCTAGTTGTCATTCGTTTTATACGTTTGATTCGTTGCATCAAGCCGAAGATAAAGTGAAATGCGCTCCTGTAACGCGAACCTTTACTCACCTTTACGACCGAAGTCATTCAGTAATTCCGTAGGCGGGATATTCTAAATATAGCACGTAGGCTGTGCAACAACGTGAATAAATATGGCTCGGACGACAAAACATCATCTGTGCGCGAAATCTAAACAAAACGTTTAATAGATGCGCGAGACGAGACGTGACATGTCTTTTTCGTATCCTCGGAAAAACAACTTTCTCGTGCATTTCTATCGTCATCAACATTTATAATATTCATGAAAAAGATACAAGGTATTAGAAATTCACCGTTTATCGCGCCTACTATCGCGATATCTAACGTCGGGAGATAAGACGGTTTCCCTTTCAAGATATAACCCGGTCAGGAACGATTTAACTAGGCCTCTGCCGTTCGTTCCAGTATCTTCGACCTACACCGCGGCGGCGACAATGAGTAATAGCGGCGGTGCGAGATAACTGTCGCGGGAAAGACCCTCGGTCCGCGTTCTTCAATGGTAATCGCACTTTTGGTTTCTTCTACTCGGCATTGTGCGCGCCGGACTATCGCGCGGCGTTGCACTCGTGTGTATATGGCGTGCGCACAATCGGGACTTGCAAATGTGCAGTGGCACTTCTGCGCCGCAGGACCCCGGACACCCCGGCCACCATTGTTCTACGGGCATTTTAAAGAACACATTCGAACTCTGACATTGGCCTCGGCGCGCTCGGAGGGTGTTATAATAGACGTGCCGCGTGCGCCCGGCCGGGAGCGGCGGTGCTCATTCGACATTGATATGCATTACGTGGCCCTGATACACAGTCCGCGGGCAACCTTGAGTGTTTCTTATTGTAAAACAGGAACCGCGGACCTGTATGCGTCGCCGGGGGTAATCAAACGTTTATATGCATAGTAAAGATATAATCCTTCATGCGTCGCTACGCTTTGCATACGCGGGGCTCGATATGCATAATAGAGACGACTTTTTCGATGCATCGAGTCACCTTATGGGTACAATAATAAAAGAAGAAAATTTCGAGCGACCTAAGTGTGATGGCAAATTTGAAACTTTTCATGCAACGTTCGCCGCGTGTCGTGAAATAAAATCGTTAACGCTGTTACACGGCGAAATGAAAACCGGGCGCGCGATACAAAATAAAATGGTCCAAAGCTCGAGAGGGCCGGAGGGGGGGGGGGGGAAACGTCGAACGCATATCGATCGTGGACTCCGCCGCAGGATCCTTTCGTGCCCGCTCGGGATACGGGATCTGAGCACCGCTGAGCCCTAGATACGCCGGTATATATGCATTCGATGTATTCAAAGGTGCAACCCTTTCATTAGCGTGTAGGCCACGCGCTCTATTATCCCCAACAAAACATTCGATTCCATTGTCACACCGCGAACAATGCCGCGCCGCGGTCACGTGTTCTACTTTCGATCATTATTCGCGAAGTGTGCATAAAATTGGCAAATTGCGCCGCGATCGCGCTGCGCGATGCGCACAGTTTTTTCCTCTCTCCCATTACGCGCGCGTCTATCGCGTCGCGTCGCTCGCAGCTGACAGCCTTCGTGGTGGTCGCGCGCCTCGGAGAGAAAGATCGTATCAATTAATAAAACCGCTCTTTCGACTCTCGTTCCCCTCCTGTTCTCCTGTCACACGATGACACTCAAACACTTGCAACCGCGTTAATAATACTCGAGTAACTTCTCGTCGCATTTTTAACGAATCGAAAAGTTTCGGTGAATTCGCAAAAGAAACCAAATGCCGAATTATTGACGAGAGCTAAGAAGGGAGGAGGAGACGACTCGACTGAACTCCGAGTGACTATGCAGAATTTTGTTGCTTTGTTCGACTTTCGTCAAAAAAATGCACGAAGGCACGTGCTCCACTTTTCACGGGAGGGGACGAATTATGCCGAACAGCATCCTATTCTTCCTACAACCAGTTTGCAAACATCACTCTGTTATTAGGTCCTAAGTGGAGAGTTTTCGGGAGGGGGACCCATTCTAGAATATTAAGCGACAATGCCGTGTGTGTGTTTTCGTTCAAATCGCTCATTTTACGTAATATGAGAATTTAGCCGAGGAAACAAATTACGCGTCTAAAGATACACGTGCATGGCAAAAATAAAATTTTACAACGCGGCCGGGAGTATATTTAGATAATTAAATTGAGCTCCATGGCAGGCAATAAGCTTGCGCAATTTTTAGACCGATACGAAGAGCTATCTGAGAAATATTATTCAACTATAAAGAGATGAGATAACGCAAATTATATCCACGCGATAGCGAGGCATTCCTAACTGTAGCCCGAGGCATTAATAATAGCGCGATATCGGATCTATTACCATGGTCGGATTTCCGCTTATCAACGAGTAGTAGTAAATATTGGTTTGCTCTAAATATCCGAGTTCTGCGCGGATGAAAGGCAACGGATAAAAAGTTGTAAGTCGTACGGACTCGGGCCGACGCTCGTGTCTTTTATCATAATAGGAAGTACTCGTCGAGCGATACTTCCGACAAGGCAATCCACCGAAATGGATAAAGATCCTTCAGGGTAACTCGGCGCATGTCAACTCTGCGGGTTACACGACAAGAATGTCACGTGCATATGCAGCGCGTGCGTACACACATACGCGCGCACGTACAACGCACACGAGTTTCGCGATATGCTCACGGACGCGGACGTGCCTTATCGCGCATAATTTCTCATCGCGAATCGATCTGTGCTTAAGTCAGCGATAAAGCAAGAAGATTCCGAGCCTCGACATTCATCGCCGCGGGAACTCCGCAGCTTCCGGAGATGAAACGATGAGCGAGGCGGATATAGCGCAGGCCGTATTAATTACACGACGTAATTGACCGCGGCGATACGTTTCGCTCGTAGAAGTAACGTACCAATTTGTTCCGGTACCAAGTACTTTTTTTTTAAGTTGAAAGCGCGACCTTTCCCACTTCAGGTATGTTATTTTCAGTGAATGTACGCGTTACGACTTCTGTTCGTAATGAACGCGTTACATAATTACTTTTCGAGGCTCTCTCGGTTCGAAACTTGTATGTCTGCGCGTGAACCAGCACGAATAGTGTGCATCGTGAAAAGCACACCGTCTGCCTTCGAATGAAATCGATCAGTGTTGACGCAAGTGGCCGGAAGATTCGGCCGGTGAGGTTCGATGACCTCTCCACTTGAATATCAATCTGTGAAAATACGACAGAAGTCGCGAGTAATGTGACCGAAAAATGGAGCTTCGACTTTAACGAACTCCGCGACTACTTTCACTGCTTCTGACAGATAACTGAACTCTCGGGGCATTATCACCGGTTTAACCCGAACAGCTGACAGAATATCGTATCGCATTCTCATCTCGTGATTCCTGACCGTGGCTCAAGTTTTTATCAGCCTTTCAATGAGTCGCAGTCGAGCCGAATATTTTAAGTGAAAAATCCCTTAGTCCGGGAATCACGTTATCCGTTTGTGCGAAATGTCCAGAGTAACGGGTCGTTTTATTCATAAGCGTAGCGCACACACTTTCGTAATGCCAAAGCGGAAGCGGAACGCGGATTACGATCGTCTCCCTTTAATGGAGCGGACCATCGAAACAAACGGCAAAACCTGGATATTCGCGGAAATCGTGTAAATAAATACGTGACGTAAGTGCAATTGCGTTAAATTACGTACGGCCCAGAATTTACACGGCTGACCTAGCAGCTAACCAAGGCAGTTTGGCGAAGCTGTTCACATTTACTGTCGGACACGGAAGGGCCGTAAAGGAGTCCTTTAGTTTCTTGCGCACGAACTCTCTAAAAGTTTTTTGAGTGAAAATATCGAGGGGTAAACCGTTGAGAGCATTGTGATGTCCAGATTTATGGCGTCCTTGGCATTTTTTGGGCATTAATTTGGGCACTAGACCTTTTTGGGGCATTATGAAAATAAAGTAAGATAAAGTAAGATAAAATAAGATAATAAGATAAAGTAATGCCCACTGGGCATTACTGGGCATTGGTGTATATGATTTTGAAGCATTCGCTCCGTGGCATGCAGTATTTTCACTCCAAGGACTTTAGAGAGAATATTTTGGTTCGTGATCTAATTCCAAGGATGTGGCGAATTAATTTTGATTAAAAGAAAAACTGGAAACTTTGATCGGAAATACCTGGAGGATCTTATCTCTCGTCAGTGCCTTGGCGTCCATATTTCCAATGAACGCGCGGGTAACACTGTAAACCGCAACAGTAACGACAGTCCCGCGTCTTGAATCTTACGTCGTGCGGAAAGAAGTCTCCTGGCGGCGAGCACGTGCTTCGCACGGAAAGGTGGGAGGCTGAAGCACGTGCGAACCTTCCTCGCCGGCGTCTACGAAGAGGAGCACACGCGCTCCGATCTTTTTACAGCGGCACGCGTCTCTTCCGTCGGCGCGCGCGATATTCCTTCCCATTCATCCGCTTTCTAGCCTCGCTTATCGGTCCTTTGATCTCATCGGAGCGCACTCACTGATGGGCTCTTAGGGTCGCCTCGATAAAGCGCTCTATCTCGAGACCGCTTTCGCGCGCGTCAGGCCTGCGAATAGCCGATAATCGTATCTCCGCGATAGGAGAGTCGACGAGGCGATGACGACGATTCCGACGATGACTCCGGCGAGTCATCGACGGCGACGGCGACGATGGCGAAAAGAGACGGCGAGTCTCTACCGCGGACGAAAATAAATCCGTACATCCAACCGTGACACAATTACGCGACAGTATCTCTCTCCTATCTTCGCCGCGGCCGGGTGAGAGCCCCGATGATTTACGGCGGGCGCGCGGGCCGCAGACGGTCAATGACAGTGCGTCGCGCGCACTGCACTCGCGGAGCTCCGGATAGACGCGGGCTCGTCTTAATTAGGCGCGATTAAGCGAGACGCGCGCCTGACAGTCGGACGAACGACCGTGTGCGGACGAGAGGCGGACGAGGACCGGCGTGTGGACCGCAGCGGAGGAGGCTGAGAGAGGCTGCGACCTGTCCGCTTGGTGACCATCGTAGCACTGAGCACCGAGCTCTCTTTCGACCGACGGGTATAGGGCTTCGGAGCAACCACGCGCTCTCTCGCTCTCTTCGTCGAACCTGTCTCGGTCCCTCCGACTCCCGCGCGCCCGACCGTCGCGTCGTCGCTCTTCCTTCCTCCCTCGTGTTCCCCGAATCTCTCCTTTTTTTTTCCTCTCCTCTCCCTTGTCTGTAAAGAGGAGGGGGAGGGACTGCACTGTCCCTGTGAATGTCCACGCGTGTAATGCACGTGGCGATACGCGCAGCATACGTGTCCTTTTCTCGCGTCGTCGACGAAAGGTCGGAAAAAAAAGAACCGGTCTTGCGATACGAAACTAGCCGGCTTTCGGGCGAATTTATTTCGCCGCTTTTTTTTTCTGCCGACAAATCGCGAGGATTTGCCGCGCGAACGGGACGTCGCGACGCGCGGTGCGTTAAGAATATTTAGAAAATCGAAAAGCGGCGCACAATGGGGTTAGCTCATAAAACTGGGGTTTTTATATCGAATAAAAAAGCCTCCTTGGACGTTCCAAGGGTCATATTTTCAGTAGGAAGAAAGGACGACAAAGTATCACGCAGGGAGAAACTCTCGTGCTCAAGGTGAAATAAATTGGAGTTTTTAAGTCTCGAAATCGAAATATATTTTTACGTGGTTGCAAAATTTTACACTGAATCGCCCGTCGAATTTCATGACCGTCCACTTTGAAACAAACGCGGCGAGTTCAGTGAACGCGGAACACTGCATTCCCGTTGGAAAGACAGAGCGAATAGATAATAAAATAATTTATTTTTAGGTCGCGAAGAAATCTACGCGCGGATTCGTTAACGCAGAAAAATGATAATTCGTGTAAACCGCGGCTTTAGCGTCGCTTTATCGACGCCAATGCTCGACCAGGGCGACTTTCATTAAAAAAAAAACAAACAAACAAGCGGCTCTGTGTAATAACCTGTCGCGAGTCGATTGTATAATTGCCGAACTAAATACACATGTCGTTTATTGTCGGCGCTACGTGTAATCCACGCGTGTGTTCCAGCAGTTATAAACCTCGCGCCTCGATTCTTTTATTCGTTTCAATAAACCGTTTGCCGATTGTGAGCACGGCGTAAAGCGCACCGGAATATAAATCGACTGATTATTACGTGGATCGATTAAAGTCGTACCAGAAATACACGCGACGATTTACGGGCGTCGTCTCTCCGCAGTGAATCACCCGAGAAAATATGTGTGCTGCTCGGCGGAATTATTAGGAAGCGGATGTCGCGAGCGGATCGGGAGGAAAATAGGAAATAAAGGAGGTCTAGCCGCAAGGTGGACATCTTTGTACGAAGAATATATTTTTCAGGCAATATTTATTAATTTTGTCAAGATTTCATCACAAGTACTGCTTATTGCGATAAATATTACCACACACTGATGGAAAAGTATGTAATATTTGAAACTATAATAGTAAAATACAGCCAGAAATATCATTTTTATAGTAATTATTACTATAATATTAGTAATAGCAACCATATAGACACAGTGATGCCTATTATTTAAAAAATTTACTATAAAATATAAACTTTTAATTGGTTAAAATATCCAGGTAATAAATAGTAAGTTAGTTGATTATTTTTATGTAGTAAATATTGTACAATCACAATAATAGTAAATTTAACTACTTTTCTATCATCCACCTTACTAATCACATAGTAATCAAAAGTGAAGTGGTTCGAAATGTCCTCACTATAAGAACGCGCGGCATAAGACTTTCTCGTAAGAAGAAAACCGCATGGGGTGTTATAAATACGGATAATATTGTTATAAGTTACAATTACTTCCAATATAAATACAATTATTACTATTACATATAGTTATTCGAAATTTTACTTGTGGTTATTGCAATATTTATAGTACACCTTACCAAATTAAAAGCTCGTTTTGATTTATGACAACCATATCGTAAGTTGCATGGACCAATATTGTGTCCATAAGAACTATAATACATTGTTAGGTCAACCATAACTTACGTAGTTGGAAGGATTATAAAAATGTGGTTGACTCCTAAAATGACTATAAATTATAGTGAGATTGTGGTACCTGCAACTATTTTCTTCTGTCAGTGCATGCCTTAGTGGTCGAATTTGTGAGACGCCCGCCTAGAGAGTAAGGGAGGTCCAGGTTCAAACCCTGGCTAAGGTAATATTTGTCGCAATAAATTTTCCGTGTTAAAAAACACGTTGCCAGTTATGGTCGATTGAAGGCTTAATTATTGTTTATTAATTTTATTATACTTAGCAATTTTGTGACAACGCGTAATATAGTTACTCTTATAAATATTTGCGAAAAACTCGTGGCAATTAAAATCTCTTGTTCATTCGAGTCTTTGTTTTAAATCGGCGATTAATTCACGTCGATAAGCATTTACAAATTGCCCGGAGATGCAAATTGAACTTACGAGCAGGCGGAAGAGATTTCTGCTCGTGAACGATTCCATTCCGATTCGCTTCGCCGTTGAGATTTTTTTTTTTATGTGAACTTTGATTTCGCCGACTTCGTCGACTTGATTTTATTTTCGGCGAGCCCCTCCAGTCGTCTGTAAAACTCCGGTTCGGGCGATATTAAGGCCGTGCGGCGATTATCGGAAAAATGCGCGCGGCCATTTATTGTATACGGCGCGCGCCGCGGCGCCTTTCGTAGCGGCGTCCGCGTCGCCGCGTCGGTCAAATATAAATGCAAATGGAGAAATACTCGCATACACATTAAGTGCCTGACCGCGCGCCGTTATGGATGCAGGAAGGACTCTCCTTGCGTTTCTTTGCAATCAAATTTAAAACGTGGACACCCTGCGTCGTCGGCGTCACAGTCGCTTATCGTGCGACTCAATGATTACGTAATATAATTAGGCATGCCACTTTCGTCCCGTTAACGAAGATATTAAAGAGCCCCGTATGGATTTTTTACGAGGCTCTTCCTCGTAAAAAGAGCGTTTCATGACCAATGTCTTTAGTCTTTATTAAACGCTTGCTTCATCTGTTGCGCGTTTTCATTTATCTGTCATTTATCGTTCAATGTATTTTGAACGGCTTATTTTCAATATGCAGATTGAGAGTAATTGTTTCCAAAGCTTTAATTGACGGATCGATTCGTGAGAGAATTCCGAAATTGAATTCCATTGATGATGCTAACTCGCGGCGCGTCTGCTGAATGATGATTATCGAGAAAAAGAGAGAACGCTGTATCGCGTACGCATTGACACATATGTATGCGCATCGCGCGCCTCGCGCCAAATGTTCTGCGCGAGGTGATAGACACGCGATTTCCGACGACGAAGACGTTTCCAAGGATGTTGAGAAAACGGTGCCTTTCCCTCGACCACATTCAGTCCTAGACTCGTTTTCCAGATGCCACGGCGCGCAAACAAATGCATCGTAAATATACGTGCCAACGTACTGTTGAACAATCCCGTCTCCGTAAAAAAATGCACATTTACAACGTAAAGGAAGGAACATCTCGTTCCCTAAAGAACACTTTATGATCTAATCCCGTCTTTTTCGGTGCAAAATCTTGCGCGTTCATGATGTAAGAAACATATTTGTTACGGTTTATTACGGTTTTTACGCCCTTTTCTTCGAAAAATTATGCCGCTTCCTTTGTGGCTGCTACAAGAACGTTCGGAAAAAAGAAAAACATGTGTCCGCCGATTCGTAAGATAGACAGACGGCTTTTCGGCACGTCTGAAAACTTAATACAACTTCTCTCGGTATGTGAACGTCACGTAGTTGGCGATAACGAAATATTGCGCATATTTTAAATTAAACACACATCCGGCCGGTGCCTTCCATTCACATATATTTTACATTGCAATATCGAAATTCATTACGGATTTACGATTAACCGTAAATAAAAATTCGCCATCTCGGTGAGACGATATCTTCATAAAGCAAAATGTATAATTACGTATAAATAAAGCGAGGGAAAACGTAATCTACGCAAAATAGGTTCGTAATAACTGCGGGAGTGTAAACGCGTATCTGGCTTATTCGGCGAGGCGTAATACGTAAAACGGCATTGCGCACGTGATTTATTAATAGCCGTACGATCCGCGGCAATAATGCACGCGAATTCATATAAAATCCCGATATTCACAGATGCATACGATTTGCGTTTGTAAAGTGAAATTAGCAGTGTTGCAGATACAGATTATGGGCGATAAATCAGTTTGATCGATAACCGTCTGAGAGCCACGGTTTATAATACCGGTTTGTGTTAGCAAGAAGGTTGAAGAGATAATGGAGAAAAGTTTGTGTGTCCGGAGTGCGCCGTCCGCGGTGGTCAAATGTCTCCGCGGGAGAAATAACGATAAGAGGTTTATTAATATAAACTTTAAGAATGACGTTTAACTCAATCCACTTCTCTCGAACGCGGAGAGAGAGATTTGAAGATAATCGGCCGGGACGATTAAGCTGTGTCATCTTCAGGAGTGACTTTCTTCGAGGAAGTGAAAGGGCGACAACAGTAAAAGGGTCGTCCACGGAAGAAGGTCCTTACGGGCCCCGAAAATGCGCGCGTGGAAACCCGTGCTTCTACGTGAGCGCAACAGAGAGAGAGAGATAGCGGGGGGGGGGGGGTTCCCCAAAAGATAATATTTGTGGTAATAACATCTCGACGGACTCCTTGTCCGCGCTTGGAGAACGAACTCTCGAGGGCCCCATCTCGGCGGCCTGGCCCTCCGCTTGGAACGCTTTCAGCGCCCTTAAACGCGCGACTCGCGATGGCTGATGTTTGGTTTGATTTTGTGACTCGGAAGAGACGTGACAAGGGTCTTATCACGACCGGCGCAGCTGCCTTGCGCTCTCCTATATACGTGTATATCTACTATATTCCTCGCGGACCGGCGAGGCTCTTTTCTTTCCTCTCGTCTCTCATGAAACGAAAGGGGGAGAAAGAGGGAGAGCCTCTGGAGATCCGTGATTTCTCAAATTCGTTTTCGCTTAAACTTGTTCTGGGCCTCCGGGAGAACTCGGTGCTTTAGCCTAAGTGGATAGCGTTATATCCGCCTGGATGTGCATCTCGTGAATCACGAGTGCATGTGATTTATTACTATTCTCCTGTGTAGAGGAGTTAGATGGAGGCCCGCGTCGATGGTGATTTCATTGCAGTTTAGAAACACAAATTCGATTACTAATAAATGTTTTAAGATAGTTTGAAAATGGTTCGCGAGTCTTTTTCATTCGATAAAACTCAAACGAGATCCAGCCAGGTCAAAAGACAATAGAAGAAATCCAGTAGAAATATTCGCAATTGTTCAATTAACATTAAAACATTAATATTAATTATGATGAGGTCAAAGGTGGCAGAAATGTCAGTCAGTATTTAACAGCTACGCATTCAATGACATCAAATCGACGTTGATTTGACTTGCCCGGGGAACTTGAATGGGGGATCGATATTTTCTCGCCACTTCCACGATGATCGAATAAATCACAGCGTAGATTAAACGCTATTACTTCGTAACGAGAGTTGCGTCACTCAGTTTTAAATTGCACAGCAGTCGAAAAAGGGGATCGCAGGAGCAAAAGGCCTCGGATGTCCTCCTGTTTTGGTATCCCTTCTGCGTGTAGACGTTTTCCATGTACGTGACGTTTATAAAGTGTGACTATAATGCAACGCGCGCCTTCTGAATATTAATTGCTATGCGTCTTGTTCTCCCTTAAGGACCAAACTTCCAGCTCGTCGTCCCACCCGAAATTACATTCGGCCGGCAAACATCGTCCCATCGCAAGGCAAATTAAAGTTAAAAAAAATAGGGACAGAAACGAAAAGTAGAGAAGAGGGAAAACGACGGGAAAAAAAAGATACGGATCGAACTGCTCGGAAAGGTGCGAAGCGATTTTTCTTTACTCGAGGACCCGTTTGTATTGTCGTGTCCCGATCCGTTGACGATCTCCATCGTGCTATAGTGGCGACGAACTGTCTCTAGCTCGCCGGGCCGAGGCTAAAAGCGAGTCTAGCCTGCCAACGAAACGAATGATCGTGCTCTAGGAAAAGTTCCCCGGGTTCTCGACTTCAAAGCCGCTCACCGCGTCAAAGGGCGCGTGTCCGCGTAGTTACCGGCATAAGTTACAGACGTTTACTAGGGGCGCGCGAGATGAAGTTGTACTATTTATTACGGACCTAGGGTACTTACCAGTACATCGCTCTGATAGTCGCGCACCTACGTGTCCTAAATATCCCGAGCCGGGAAAATAGACGACGGCGTAACGGCAGTGTCGTAATAACGAATTTGCAATGTTAATTCGTAACATACACCTTTCGTTAAAAATCACCGTCGAGAATGCGTGTGTTCTTGACTTGCGTCTCGCCAACGAAATAAATTTTCCCGTATTAATTTCAGCAGATGGAACCTGCACTTTCATAATTTACGTGTACATTTTTACATTGATGTCGCGTTTCAAAAGTTAGAGAAGAGTTAATTCGATTAATTAACGGACGTTAACTTTATACGCGAAGAGAAATTTATTCTGCTTCGCTAATATTTTATTATAATATATAGGCGCAAGCCCGTAGCTTTTTCCTGTCAGGCACAGTTTGATTATCTGCACTCAATGAAACGGCCACGATTTATCACGTCGCCCGTAACACACTTAGACGTAACGTGCTATTTAAATGACGATTTAACTTCATCTAATCGCCGTAGAAACACCCCGCGAACACCAAGGCTAGCCGGGGGCTATTCCGCGTCTGGCACGACGTTGTCATTTTATTTTACACTGTCGCTCCTTCTCTCCTGGAGAGAGACTCATTTAGAACTAACGCCAGACGTCTCCAGCCGGTGCGAAGAATATGTAAAATCGCAGTCGATGCTGCGCGTCCCGGACTCGTCGATACTAGGCAATAAAATCGATACGGCCCTTTGTCCCAGGGAATCATCGATCAACTTCTGGCCGACAGACGCGCATTACGCCACTTTACTGCCTGTTTAAGAGCCCGCCGTTAAACATTCGAGCCCTTGACCCTCCCCCTCGACGGCGCGAGCTGCAATTTCGCGATGCGAACGGAGACGGTTCGTCGACCCTCCCGGATGAAAAAAAAAATCCCGCCGCCGCGCACCGGAGAGCTTTCCGCTCGATCTTTTTCACGATCGATCACCACCAATTTTATGCTCGTTAAACAGCCCACCATACGCGCATACGCGCGCACACGCTGCACGCGTGTAGATGCGTTCGCGTTGCACTTTGGCCGTAGTTAGCGGCGCAAAGGCAAACTTTCCCCACTCGTTTCGTGTGGAACCGGAAGAGCGGCTCGATATCGATCCCTTCCGTCCGCTCATTATCGCCTTCCCCTCCGTCTTTTTCCCCTCGTTTTTTTTCTCTTTCTTTCCCCCTAACTCGCCGGGACCATCCGGACACGCTTTTTTTTCCCTTCGTCATCGCGATTTCGATTGATTAGTCGATGGTAAGGTCTTCATCTATTTCACCCTTCCTCTATTTTCATCGCCGCCGCCCGCCGTCGTCGACGTCTCTATTGTCGTAAAAGTTTTAATTAAATCCGGCTGCCGAAGGCATATCCGCCACGATTGTCCCGCGACGGCGATCGAAAATAAACTTTTCTCCCGAAAGGCGCGCCAGGGCAAATGACACCCGTGCCGAGAGTACTTGGAATTCGCGAATTCGTCGACGGTGAAACAAAGCTACAGAATAACTCGTCCTTAATGAAAAACGCTTATTTCGAGAAAGAGAGGGGCTGGCGGGGGGGGAGGGAAGCTTGGGAAATTTTGCTCAATTACGGAATAGTTTATATTTAATTTGCCTCATAATCCAAAACGCCTTGGCGGTAAACGTTATCGAAACATATTCCGCTGCACACATTGAAGCTCGCATATCGAAACCGCGTCCTTCGAAAATTTAACGAAATAGAAATCGCAGAAAGATATACATATATATACTTATTAATATATTTTTTTTATGAATGTATATATTTAATTAATTCACAAGAGTCTCTCTTGTTCTTTTACTCTCTCACTGATACTCTCACTCGACACAATTACTTTTTACATCGCGTCTGCGCCGAGGCGCGACAGATGGATTGAGAAGTCCTGTTACGCTCATCGGAATGCTGAGAATATCCAGGCGTCGCAAGACCAAGTCGGGGCCGTCTCGCGCCCCGTTTTTTGTACATGGACGCATAGCGTATAATCTCGAGCGTGAAATGATCTATACAAGGAGACGCCGACGGTGACGCCCTTGCGTCTCTCTACCCGTGTACCATATGTACCTCTGCATACTCGCGTCGCGCGCGAAAAGCCATCTCGCGAAAACTCGGCGATCTCTCGTGTTCGCGGCACCGCCTGCATCTCCAACGAGATATAGAGCCCGTCGAAGGGAGGGTGAATTTTTTTCCCCCGGGGTCAATCGGGACCGACACGCGGCACGAGTTTCGCGCGGCGATTTTTGTAGGGACTGCAAGCGAAAACCAATTAAACGGGAACAATGAATCGCCTATGCATGTCGAGCGAAGTGCATACGTGCCGCGATCGCGCCACGCGATCGTGTGTCCATGACGATCCGGCACGTACTTTCGAAAGTGTACACACGAAACTGATGAGCTTCTCGCGCGAATTTTTATCGATGATATTGGAATAGAATTGTTTTGAAGGGCTCCACGAAATCGGTCAATAAACTCCGCCGCTGCCGCGCGCGGGTTGTTCCGATGAAATCCCATAAATACAGAGAGAGACTGAAAGAGAACGGTACCAGTTTTGATGAGATTCGACGATTCGAATATATCCCGGGGGAACAGATATCGTTGAATCCCAGCTGTTTGATTAAATCGCGCAATAATAAATTAACGTTCTACAATTGCCGTACAGTAATACTCGCCTTGCATCGCGCTTTGGATTTTTCGTTGATTAAAATATAATTTGAACGCGGACTTTTTTTCAAATTCAGAGCGCCAGGTAACATATCACGATAGAGCTGTAATTAACTCGGTATTTTAATATCTGCGAATCACATAGAATAAATTCGGTATTTGTACATTATCGATAATTTATTAAAACCCTTTTCGCCATTCAAAATTTGTTTGTCGCAATAATTTGTGAAACATCACGGTTATCGTGTGAATCATAGCTTTATGCGAATGCACTTTTTTTTACCTTGTTCTTTGCAATCCTTTTCTAAAAAAGATGTTACCAGCGCGAGTGTCGTTAATATCGAATAGTTGCCTCTTTTCCGCGATGTCGATTGGTTTTCTCGAAGCGCGGGGTGACTCACTTCTCTTTTAGATTCATAGTGAATGAAGATTTGCAATTTAAAAATATACATTTGTATGCATCAACTATTGAAGTAAAATCTCTAATCTTAGTAATTAGAATTTAAGTAACAACGATTTTCGTTTCGAAACATTTTCTCGATTGAACAGATTTAATCGTTAATTTAATCAATACCAATAAGTCCGCAGAATGATACGCAAAACGTAGTAACAGTCACGGAACAAAGTAATGTAATATATTAAGTACGGAATTTTCCATCACGTAGGCGGGACAACGAATTCTCAACGTTTTTTTGTTGTTTTTCACTCGGCGCGGTATCGTACGACGTTACGCGGGCCAATGTATTGCCTGAAGGTCGCCACGCTATCAATCGCTCGCCGAACGTCGTGCCGGCAAGCAGTGGCGAGAGTCGCTCCGTGCGTTGTATTACTTTTGCGTTATCGGTTTCCAAGACTCGATCGCGATGAATGCAGGGATAAAACACTATTGATTTGCACACCTTTATCAGTAACAAGTAACGTTCCTTGATTAATCATTAAGTTTTTACAACTTGCAAAGAGAAACGAATTGTATATTGAGGCGACGGTTCTTTATCAACGTGTACCTAGATATTTCACGAGATTAACTCATCTAAATGAATGTAAACCGTGGTACTTTGTCGCGGTTACATCTCGTTTACGCACCGCGCTTTTAATTATCTGTCGATTTCGTGTAATCTGTTCCATTTTCGGGAAAAAAGAGAAATTTGTACGACTTCGCTCTGTCGTTCTACGCAACTCGAACGGGCGGGAAGTAAAGAAAGTCGCTTATTGCATGTCGTTACATTATTTCTTTGCCGCAGATTATGCTTCCGATGCTCGCGTTGCGTTTTATATCGCCAATTCGAAAGTGATTTATCCATTATCCTATTCTTCCGAATCCAAAATGCAAGTTGTTAGTTTGAGTAATTTGTATGACAGAAAGTCTTGGAAACCGATAACGCAAAAGTCAACAATATTTCGCGTGTATTTCACATCGCGTACGGGAGTGCCGGAAACGCGCGATCGATGATTTTCGCGAGTGAGTGTTGTGTAAGTGCAACAAGGAAATCTGAGAGGAGGAGGAGGAGGCCGAGGAGGCATCGGGCAACGGCAGAGAAATCGTAAGGTAAGTGTCTTACATTTTTATGTTATTTAATTGTTACTTGTGCAAAATAAAGCATCTGTTCTGTGTTTTTATTTTATTTATTCAAATTATTCGAACGAGGAGTCGAATAAGTGTTAGAGACAAAACCAATGTATAAATAAAATTTTGTGAATTTATATTTAAAAGGAAGACTTTCTCAGTATTTTATATAATTCTCTTAATAAATACCTATTTTTTTAAATATAAAATATGAAGCATATTTAGTACAATAATTTCGATTTGACACAATTAGTCTATAATAATCATATACATATTTGTATTTTTACAGTTTAATGTATGATGTACATACAACTCTCCGGTTGCGAATCGTATCAGTGAGTGATAAATTACTTTTTATTTTAAATTGACGTTGCGCATACAATTACTTCTTTGCATGTATAGAAATTCTTAAAAGTATACAATGCTCAACTACAAACTGCGCGCGCGAAGCGCGCGTTTGGTCATCTCTAGTGTATCAAAGTGCGCGTGGTATGTGATTAATGTCGAAAATATTGCCAGTTCAATTTTTATGCCTAATTGATTTATGCGTGTATCAGTGATATGTGCACTGACAAAAAATTTTTTTTAAACTAAGTAAATACATTTGCTTCAAATTATTTTTCTTTATTGAAGTAAATATTTATTGTATTTAAATAGAACTATCTAATTCCAACTAAATCTATATATTATATTAACTAAATTAATTTAAATTATTACGTTTTCTACATTCAAATAAAAATTTTATAAGATATGGAATACTATTTATTAATCAAATAAATTGTTCTTTTTAAATAAGAAATCTAATTTTCTTCGCCGTGAAAATTATATATAGTAATAAATATTTTATAGAACAAAAATAAAAAATTTTTTAGATTAAAAAAATTATCTTGTAAGTAAATGTTCATTCTTGAATAAGAGAATAATATTTTCTATTGGATAAATTTTTTTTTTAGAGAAAGAGAAATATTTAAACTCTCACACACACGTGTGTGTGTTTTTATTGCCTGGGCGTTTTCCCGTTCCAATTTTCAATTCCAAGCAATCTTCCGAGTACGACGTTAAAGTATCGCTAGAATACATCGTGTAGATATTTTAGAGGCTATAAAAAAAGAATGAAACGTGAAATCTTACGTTTGACGAGACAATTATTACACACACATCTCTTCTGCATACGGCACGACTTGACTTCGGGATACCGTTCCCGCCGCGGAACAGCATCCGTGTAATTTGTACGCGCAAAAAGAGAAAGATATCACGCCCGAAACTCTTTTCGGAAGAAGACAGCGTTTCGTGTCGACGTTAACGTTTCCATTAACCCTCGCTTTAAGTCCGTGCGTGACTTTGACGAGGATCGGGCCCGCTCGTCTTTTCCGTTTTTTATGCCACATTATTCGGAAACACTTGGGAGGTCGATGATAATCGCGCGGTGCACGTCTCTTTCTTTCTCTCTCTCTTTCTCCTCGCAGCATTATCGCTCTATAATTTGTTTTCTGCCGCCCCGCATCTTTTACTTTATCGTGCCGATATGTGCCAAGGAGTAAAAGAATGAAAAATTCATATTTCTCTTGTAATAATTTATATTGCCATACATTGTTTTATTACACCACAACGTTAAAGCGCGCACCTTGCACCGTACCAGAGAGGGAGGAGCTCTACGGTGCCAAAAATAATGCAACGGACGAATGACTGCGCGTATTTCCGACTGAAATAGCGGACGAGGATGTAAGGGTCGTGCTCGCGAGAAGGAGAGAACGAGAGGTGGAAACGCAACGTCGGAACTTTTACGCGATATTTTGCACCGTACCTATCGCCCGTGTCCGGCCGTTAATATTGCAGTGGGGCCCATTGTCGGACGTGCGCACAATAATTGGTTACAACGCGGCAATGCGGGAAAGAAGGCTCGTTCGACTACGGGGGTTCGGCCCGCTGTAGCTATTATGCTAAATGCCGCCAATTAAGTCAGCGATTCTCCGCCAAGTTTCTTTTGTCCCGCCGTTAAGCGCGCCATTTTCCCAACGGTTCCGGAAACATCTCGCTTATTCATTAAGCGCGCTCGATAAATTTTCAGCGAACGTAGTATAAGTTTCAGTCGAGTACCCGGCGCCGTTTCGCGTGTATTTCTGATGATCGCTGATCCAATCTGTATCCCCACGCGGTTACGTCAAATCGTGAATGCAACGGCGGATCCTGCGTGACACATTTAACCCGCCGATAAGCAGGCGGATCGAGTATAATAGCCGATATAATCGTGTTCGCGCGTAATCGGCAGTCTCGACTTGCATGGCAGTCGAACGACCGTGCATCTCTACGAATCTCTAAAGCCTGCACCAAGGTTGCACCAACGTCGCGTAACTTTAACCTTAGCCCAATTCACTCTTCGTCCTTCTGTTTCTTTTAGAAAGCGTTTCCTTCCTTCCCACTTTTCCCACTAGTTCAACAGTGGTCTTAACGAAAAGTAATTTTGTATTTGTATTTACTGTTTATTGTTCCTTTGCGCGCAAGGATGCAGCAACGTTTAAACTCTCTGTTGTTCTAACAGCAACTACTTCAGCCTTATTATGAAAAGAATACGTGCTTATAGATATTGGGCTATTCACTAAAAGAAGTAAATTTTTTTGGAAAATGAAAACAAGCTGAGGAAATGTTCAAATTTAAAGTTTATTGTCTAACAAGTGAGGACACTTGAAAATTAAGACAAAACGATTACACGGGGATTTCGTAAGGATTTCATAATGATTTCGGTGACACTGTCCCACGATTACATCAAGTGGTTACCCCCTTGGTTTAATGTCTCCCATCGGATGTTGCGACAATAGCGGGATGTTACGTGACAGTAGAACTTTTGTCATCCAAAAAATATATTTTAGAATCGCGGTTTCGTGAATAACGGACCGATTTTTAACGTCTGAGAGAAGACTCGAGCGCATTTGCCACGAAAAGTATTCAGAAGTGAGAACCGCCTTTGAATAATCGACATTTGAAAGAGGGAGAGAGAAAGGCGAGAGGAAGAAGAAGCGCGTGTGGTTCGAGAGCGTCCATTTCTCACGCTTAACTATTATTGTGTCAAACTCGTGCCCGAGTTATTCGTGCCAAGAAGTGGCACGGAGCCTCGCGGGGATCCGGGAATGCGCGGCGGTCATGAATTTCGGAAAAAGAGGTTCGGGCGCGTGTCTGTCCAGCGTAAAACGCGGGATAAAAAGGTCGTTACGCAGCCGACGCGAATATATTTCTAAGAGAAGAAAGAATAGTTGCACACCAGATCGCAAAGTCGAGTGCGCGCGAACACTCGACTGTCAGTCGGAGGTGAGATTTTGGTGAAGAAGAAAAGAGACCCGGCGCTTTGTCTTCCTTCCAGATGCGGCGTCCGCAATAATCCGAGACTGGACCACCCTGTCCGTCCGCCTGTTTGCCTGCCCGCTCGTTTCTTCTTCCGCCGATTTCCTGTCTTATTATGAACGAGAAAATTATCTACTCGCGTTTTGACAGAAACCGGCAACCATCGGCGCACATGGAAGCTACGAACTTTAATCGTAGTTTCTTCCTTGGCGTGTTCCTTGGCTCTGTTTCTTTTTTCCATTTGTTCCAAAGCGCATGTCAGAATTATCAAAGATTGAAGATATTAATTGTAAATATCGTCGAATATCTATCTTTATTTTTAAGTAGATGTATATACACTGAGGAAAATATTCGATTAAATATTATATAATCGGATAATTAATCTCTTAGATTAGATTGTATATCCGATGAAAAATATGATCGGTTTTTCAATCAAATTTAATCGGTAGCTGCATTTCATCAGATAAATTTCATCGGATGTATCCATTGCATAATTTAATCGGAAACCCTATTTAGTAGGTTTATCCGATGAAAAATGTTCTCAGTGTATTTTTTTAAATAAGACATTTGTATTTTACAATTAGTATTGTTCAACTGTTTTGACCGTGCATTCACGCTAATTGTTTCGCTACCTGCGCTCTATGAATGGGTGTTCTGTTCTGGCCGATGTTCGCCGAACTATTTGCCTATTCGCTTGAATGTATCAAGTGACAATTGGCACCGAGCAACCCTGGGTAAGAAATGGACGAAGATATAAGGCGCTTAAGGAAATCCGAGAAATCTCTTTCAAGCTCCTTTGGCTTCATCTTTCGTGTCACAGTAGTATGCATATCTCAGCCGAAAATGTGCTTTCCTTCCTCCTACCCTTTCTCCCTCTTTCCATCCCCCCTCTCCCTCCCTCTCTCTTTCGCGTTCTCACGTATATATTTCTTTCGTCATGAATTATGCGCCCTTATCTGGAGGGTCGAAATAAGCTCGCGCCAGTTTTCCAGTTGAATTTATTAGCTCTTAGGTTCCCGCGGGGAGGCAGCTAAATAAATATCAAAAATATCTCGCAACGTACGAGCGCTAAATCTGTCGTTTCCGTGGCACTTCGAAGGAGTTTAGAAAAACATGGGAGGAGCCCCGGAGAGAGAAAAAAAAACGCTTTCGGGCCGTTCTCGAATCACGTTTTCAACGCGTGCCTCCGCGATATCGTCTTATGTGCCCTGATAGGTTGTGCTGCAAAATTTTTCATCGGGTTAAGTACAGCTGACGCTTTGTCATCGAAACGAGCGAGGCAGTCGCCATCGATTCGACCGACTTCCGCGTCGTCTCTGTCACAGCGGCTTGCACGAGGAGCGACGCCTTTTACTCGAACGAGAATCGCATCGTCGGCGGATGTGGCGTTAATATAAACGTTATAATTTCGATATTTATTATTGTCGACGTACAAAATACACGATATAATTTGAACCGTCGCCGTCGGGTCCGGCAAGCGGCACGCGCAAACAATGTCGCTTCATAAATTCGGTATAAAATATTAATGGGAGCCTCGCGCACATAAATACACGTATAAAGAGACACGATTCGTTCGTGTCGCTTAACATAATCTCGCCCTAATCTCGGGAACGATACGCGCGGCATTAGTATCAAGTTCGATAAAACATGACGAGCGGAGGGAACAGGTTTCTTCCCTTTCTCTCCCGCCGTAACGGTCCGATTCCTAAATCCCCTAAATGGACCGGCGTTCAATCATACCGCGCCGTGGGCGGTGGGCCGCACGTCTCCGGGAGACGCGAGAGCGAGAGCGCCGGCTTTCTACGAAAAAGATCCGACGATTCTAATTGCCGCTATTCCGTAGCTCGCCCCTCCTCCGCTGCGGGGCGGTTTAGCGTGAAAATAAGAAGCCCACGTCCGTGGAAAGCACCCATTTGGACAAATTGACCAATCAGGCCGGATCTTAGGAACCCCGTTGTCTACCTGCGTGTCGCAATTATCGCATTAGCTCGATATTTATGACCGCGCTTCGATGCCCCCAAGTTATCAACGTACCTGGCATCTTTATTGCAGCTTGGCCGCGGTTCTCCCGAAGAGGAGAGATTCCCGGATCCTTTCTTCATCGTCCTCCGCTTTCCACAACAGAACCGCGCGGTCCGACGCGTCGGTTTACCGTTTACTTACTTCCGAAAAATGTGTTATCTCGGGGGGGATTACGGTTTCCACTTGGACCGTATATATACGACGCTCCAATTCCCGACTGACGTGTAACGTCAGATAATTAACCTAACTGCATTTGGGAGTGCAGACGCAGATCCAATCAAGTAGATGCAAACAGCTTAGCGTAACCGAGACGGATAGCGCGCGCTGCGTTTCCATACCTCTCGCGCCATGGTAACTTGACGGTAAATACTACGGAAATCCCTTAAAACGTTCCGCTGGTTAGCGAGCAACCGAGTCGACGTTCGCATTGAGCGGAAACTAAAGCCGCCTCACCGCTGTTCGCCCCGATGCAATCGCGAAATATCGGTTCGCCAAGCTGGGGGAGGATTGTCGTCGCACTTGAGGGAAATTCACTTAAGCGTTAGCGCCCCGCCCTTATGACAACCACGACAAAGGAGCGATCGAGTTCTCGCAATGTTAGTATCGCAAATAATATCGTCCCGTCGAAACTGTTCGAGCGGTTAAATTAACCAGTTGTTTCGTCCGGTGCAGTTGCGCTCAGAAAGATACATGGCATTTCCGTTTTTATTTACACTCGGCGAGATAATTTATTGGGATTCGTGATCGCGGGGTTATGACGTCTAGAGTTTCAACGAGATCCTGTTATCGTTATGCATAATTAATTGCACGCGCCGCGCGTGCATAGAAACGCGCAGAGGGAAAGAGCGAGAGAATAAAACGAAGTTGATTCGAAGGAGCAGCAATCACTTTTTCGCATTTCAGCTTTGAAATAGACACGCCGCAGATACGCGGATTTGTAACGGGTATAAATTACTAGTATCGCGTCTATTTTTAGCAAATTAACGTTTGCGATTTATCAATTAATTTAACACTTATAGCAGTTGATTTAAAACATTTCTTCATTGATTTGCCATAAATGAAAATCGTAAAGATGTCTTCTTAACAAATAACTATCGAAGGCTGCTGCATCGGTAAACCTTTTTTCTCCGCGTACAACACTTTTGTCCCGCTCGATCGAGAAAAGGGCGCACTGTGCGTCGTCAGGCCTCGCTCAATTCCGATCGGATCGTCCGAGCGTTTTTTACTCGAGTTATTAGAGTGACACCGGGGAGAAATGAATAGAGCGAGGGGAGGCGAAGAGGCACGAGGAGATTCATACCGAGTATTCAGCGGTGTGGCCTGTTTCCTGTTTGGCCACAAAGCTCTCGGTCTGGCTCGCAACCCGCTATTACGGATGGATAACATACGCGCCCGCTTCGGTATGCACGCCGGCACTGTTATATGCATATGCGCGCACACAGTGCGATTATAGCCGTAAGCTACGGCACATTAAAGGAAGTAAGGGGGCTTTGATCTCGGCTGGACAATATTAAAGCGACCCGCGCGCCGCTAATTATTCCACGTTTCGATTAGTTCCGAGTTTCCATTATTATTGTTCACGAGGATAGTGATTTTTGCGCTTACCAAGACAACCGCTCTCTAAAAGTCAATCGGTGGATCATTACGGAAAATATTCGCTGATTTACAGTTTCAGTTTTCAGTGATAACGCACTGATTGTCTTTTAGAGAGCGAAGACAGCAACCCATTTTGGGGCCCGCAATTAATTATCGAATTATTTGGATTGTTCGTAATTCTAATCTTTTACGAATTTTACCCCGCGTAACTAAAAATCGCAATTAACTATTCTATCTATATCCAAGATTTTTAAGTAATACTAATCAATTCTCTGAATTAGCTCTGTCGATATTCAGTAACGCAAAGATAATTTTCACTTAAGAGGCACTAACCGAAAAGTTAAGTTGCTTAACTACAAAAAAACGGTGAAAATTTTTCCCAGAGTGGAGTTACGAACAATCCAAATAATTCGATTACTAATTGTGGGCCCCAAAATGGATTGTTAACTGTCTTTTTTTTTCCCAAAGGGTTACTGATCCCTCTTAAACTAAAACTAATACAACGTCCGTGAAAAATCGTACGTGTACATCGAACAAATACTCTGCTCACGACAGAGGATTTTTTTAAAATTAGAACAAATTGCAGCTCTGTACGCCGAGCTGCACGCAAAGTGCGAACCGTTTGAATGAATTAAAACGCGCGCACCTTTGAGGCAGCCAATAGCCCCGCTTGGTCAACGAAATCTGATTTATCCAGGCATTGCGAATCGCGTTTTCAATCGCGAGTCCCCGTTTGTCGGCTTAATCGCGATTTCGTGTTTGGATTCGCGACTACTGACGACAGGCGTCAGGCATGGTGCTTCGACGGGATCGCGACATTTTTCAGACGGGACGAGCGAGAGCCCCCTTTGATTAGCTCGAATGGAGAACGTGTCGGAATTTCTAGGTGTATTGTTCCTCGTGACTTGGTACGTTGCCAGTTTCGGGCTTCCACCACAGTAGCGGACACTACTTCCTCACCCCTGTGTAGGTAAGCTTTTTATTAATGAGTTACCTATTTTTGCGAGTGATTTACGATTTCCAATATTTTCGGTATCTGGTCGCCGTGCTATTTCTCGCGAGAATTCTCTTAGATTTCCCACGAAGGCTGTGCAATTCAAGGACAAAACACAAAGACAATAGATTAATTTCGGGAAACAAAACTTGCGGTATATAAGTAATATTTCTCTATAATTGAACCATAAAAATTTTACAGAATTGAAACAATCTATTGCCCACAGAGGAATGCGATAAATACAATCATTAGAACCTTAAATGGTATTAGATTTTCAGATACACAGAGAAAACGATTTCTTTGGATCTAATAAATTTTGTTGTAGCCAAATAAATTTGATAATTGAAATTATTTGTTTGAATTTGAAATAATACAATATATATCTTCGTCTAAAATAAAATATTTGTTTGAAACAAAAGGTACGTTCTCCTCGATATAAACGATACTATTGTTTTATTCAAACAACATTTTCGTTTGATAGAAAATATGTGAAAAAAATGTATACACATATTTTTCCCTCTACATTATATTATAATTTTCCCTTTAATATAAGAAGAAAGATGAATTAGTACACTGTGTTCAGCTATAAAGAATAGACCATTAGATGATTAAAACTGCATCTGCTGATGCGGTCGCTTATACACTGAGAAAAAAGTCTTCGAAAATTTCTTTGTAGCATACAATGTTTATTTCACTGAAATAAGCACTATTTGTGGCATATAATGTTTATTTCAGTGAAATAGACATTATATGCCACAAATAAATTTTCAAAGACTTTTCTCAGTGTGTGTCTGGCCGTCGTGATTTTACTTACGAGTTCGGCGGCCATCTAGTGGCAGCACCGGACTTTATAGACGCCTGGCTAAATAATATAATTGTTCAATTGAAAGATATTACTTCAAATAATAGTATCTTTTCCATCAAATAATAGAGATTGTTTGAATGTAACGATAAAATTTTTATTCAAACAGATAATGTTTCGTACAAGCATATGTTGTTTCAATGAAACAGATTTCAATCAAATAAATAGGAATACTAAATCCAAAAAAAAACTTTTTCTCTGACAATGAGTACTTAGGTTTTTCGGTCTCTGAATGCTTTTTAAAACAACTAAAATATCTTTTGAACGCCCAAGCTATTGGCTGCCTCAGAGGTGCGCGGTGCGCTTTAATTTAGTTATTGAAACGGTTCGCACTTTTCGTGCAGCTCGCGGCGACAGGTAAAAATATTTTCGTTCGCGGTGGAATAAATTGAGTGAAGTAGCGCCGGGCGGGGCGGGCTGGTCGGCCGGCGCATTTTCGAAGATGGAAAATCGAGAACCACGGTCAAATGAATTAACGCCGTGGGCGAAAGCAGGGGCGCGTAATAATCGAGCACGCTGGCATTTATCGGCGACGCGAGCGATGTGAAACACGCTTCGTGGAAAAAATAGGGGGAGATTCTTTTTCCGATGGGTCAGTTGCTCACGGTGACGACTGACTTATTACTAATCCTTAATTGCTTCATTATTTTTGATAAAGTATAACCGCTGTCCTCGAGATATCCTTGAATCAAGTGCACATGCGCGGTTTCTTACGCGTAATAAAAGCCACGACGTTGAAATATCGTTCTCCTTTTCCTTTTACTCGGAGATAAACGTTCGCTAAAAATATGTAAAATATGGTATCGGCAGGGACTAATTGCTAGGCTCTGGAAGACGAAGGTATCTAAAGCGCGGCTGGGAAAAAGGGCGGTATTACTTTCGAACGAAGTGGAGGGAAAAAAACATGGGAAAAATCGAAGCGCGAAAAAACAGTGGGAGGGGGAGATAGAATGAGAAATGCGCGGCGTGCAGGGGCGAGGAGTCGCATCGAGCACTTGGTTTGGTATGTAGCCTTTCTGGGTTAAACGCGACTCGTGCGTTCGCTGCGAAAGACGGCAGGAGGAGCGGAGAAGAGATACAAATGCGCTCGCCGACAAAAAATGCGAAGTGGGCGAGGTCGCGGCAAAAACCGATAATTAATTCGGTCACATCGCGGTGTTCTACTCGACAGCTTCTTCTTTTATTTTACTCACCCCCCCCCCTCCCCCCTTTGTCCGTTCCCTCCTTTGTCCACTCTCTCCTTCTCGTCCTTTCATCTTCGCTCTCATCAATCTCCCCCGTGACCGCTTCAATCGTCACGCTTCGACTTTTTTCTTGCGCAAAAATAAAATCGTTTACGTTGTATTGAAATAGAAGAGAGAGAGATTGTAGTTCTCGATAAAATTGCAGGATGTGCTTGATAAATACGACTATAAAAATTGCGGAAAATAAAAAGCGCGAAAGCGGGTGGTATTTACAATAAGGAAAGGGGAGAAACAAAAACGCAGCTTCTCATTTCTCTTTTATTCTCAATCGAAATTTGGGGTTACTTATTTCGTATTACGTTCGCGAGCGTGAAAATATTGAATTCTCCGGGCCCAGAAGTATCGAAGGTATATTGCGCACTGCGTATTTTCATAAGTCGCGAAGCGATATTCAGTTGTAGATCGATGAAACGTATATCGCAGAAGCAATCCCGCTTTTTGTATGCGCTGTTGAGATTAAATTAAAAATTACACTGATCGCCGCCGCTTGTTCCACGTGATAAAGTACCCTTCGCGTTCCCGGCCGCCCTTCACTGATGACTCCATTCTGATCGTCCGTCCTGATTTCGCTTTAGAACAAACGTTCGCGCCCCTTTTCGAGTGGAAATGTTCCGACCCCTGTCTGCAAAATATCAGCCGTTGCGAGAGAAGTCTTCGTCGGAAATAATCTCGTTATACGACGATAAAGCCAATCAGTGAACGAATAAATCGCATCGTTGCGTTTCAAATAAATCTAATAACGCGTCCATTTGCGACAGCCGTAGCAGTCAATTTTGAATCATGAAAAAATATGGGGAGAGAGATGGGATACACAATTTCACTTCATTTCAGATACCTTTCCGTCTTGTTACGTAACGCGTTACATTGCTGAGGTGGGGACGTATTTTAAAAAAACGTCACATAATAAATGAGACATATTAGCCAAATGAAAGTAATTAACGCGCGAAAAAAAGCGCCGTTGATTAAAACGTTGACACCGCCCGCGATACCGAACGAATTTCGCAAATTCACTAGCGACATTTTTGCGAACTAACAGTAAGCGATGTGTTCATCCAGCTTCCGCGAGCCTGCGAGCCATTCTAACGCGTGCCGTTGGAGTAATTTGACCATTCACGTACTCGCCACTTTGTGCATTTAGCGTGACAGTACAGAATGGCACGTATACACGCGCGCGAGCACCGACTCGATTTATCTCTCTCCACACAGACAGGCGCAATTTATTTTCTCCAACAGGCGGAAATTAAAATCGATCATTGGCTCGCCCGTATCTCGGCGTAGATCCCGACGCTTCGTCCTTCTCCTCTCGGAGTGTCTCGAGATTGCTCGGCCGATGGGACCCACCTAAATAAATAATGACGGCCAAATTCAATCGGCAGTTTATTCGGGTCACTTGATATCCCTCCGTCGTCGATCGATCGGCCCGCCGTTTTACAACCGGAAGCTCAATGAAATCGTACGACGACTCCAGGCCTCTCGTTCTTCAACGACGACGACTCTCCCTTAAATCGTGAGCTACAATCACAGAACAGATCTCCACGCGTCGTCTTGTATCACCCACAATTCATCGCCATGGTCATTGTCCACCTTTCGACCTAGAAAGATGGGAAATAAAGTAATTGTAAAACTCCAAGAGCGAGCTGTAAGAAAGCTATCGACTCTTTCGCGCTTTTCTCCGCTGAAATCGTGCCGGGATCACGTTGAACCAACATTCCTCGTCCGCACATTTTCATTTCCTTCCGGAAACAAGCTCGCGACACTGGCGTCGGGGCGGCACACATTTGGACGTGAAAAGTGTATCACGGGGACACGTAGTGACAACGAGCCAAGCGGAACCCGCGTTTCTCGATGGTATCGGGCAACAATCGACGGTCCAGCGGGGGCAATCGCGCTCGGCGATTCTATTTTTCGCCGTTGACTTGAATTTCTTTCGAGGAATGCCGTGCCGCTGGAAAATATCCGTTGCGCAATGCGTCGCTCGTTGCCGGGAAAACGGCGTGCCGTTCCATTGAAAATGCAAAACAGGAACGCGACGCGCGTTGCCTGTATATATATACATACATATATATATACTTATATACATAGGTCCGACAGTTTTGTGGATTCGACGTTTCTGGAGCGAATTCGATTTCTGTTGCAATTTAACGAGCGGAACAGAAACGTCATTGTACGCTTGCGTAAATATAACAACGTTATATTTGCGACACTTAAGGGGTAACACCACTCCTGAGGCCCTAGAACTATATCTAAGTTTGGGAATTTTTGGGGGGCAAATGAATAACTTGATTAAAAAACACATAAACCACATTATTGTGCACATACTTGACTATAAAAAAAATATTTTTAGTAGTTATAATTATTAAAAATAGCGGCGTACTGGCACACTTCCGTAATCGCACTTTTTAAGCTTTGCGTGCAACGCTATTCTTACAATTTTTATCCGATTAACTTGAAATTTTAACATGATCTTCTTCTATATATCGCGCAACAAAGTACGTAGGATTTTTGAAAAATATTGAAAACTTTTTTTGCAATCACAATTTTTTAAATTAAATTTTCGGCCAAAAAAAGGTACTTTTTCTAAAATAGCTGTCATTTTGGAAAAAATGGGTATTTTCTAAAACGGCTACGTAGTTTGTAACTTCAAACAATATAGAAAATAAAAATTTTTGGATTTTTGTTCTAGGGTAAACCATGTCTCAGAGAAATCCTGCACGCAAAATCGCGTCTTCGGAAAAAGTCGATTACGGAAGTGTGCCAGTACGCCGCCATTTTTAATAATTATAACTACTAAAAATATTTTTTTTATAGTCAAGTATGTGCACAATAATGTGGTTTATGTGTTTTTTTAATCAAGTTATTCATTTGCCCCCAAAAAATTCCCAAACTTAGATATAGTTTTAGGGCCTCAGGGGTGGTGTTACCCCTTAAGGTAGTTGTTTCGCGATGGTAGTGCTCAAAAGTTTCTTCCAGACAGGAACCAGCACTCAATTATTACAATGATAGCTTGATGCAATATTGTTCTAAAGAATATATACACTTACGATTAATACATAATGTAAAATAGATTCGAAAGATTATGGTTTGAGGCACCGTTGCCACATCTCTTACACTACGCTCATGTGTACTACACTGGCAGAAAAAAATGATTGCAGTTACCACAATCTCACGATAATTCATAGTCAATTTAGGAGCCAACCACATTTTTATAATTCTTCCAACTACGTAAGTTACGGTTGACCTAACAATGTATTATAGTTCTCATAGATACAATATTGGTTACCATGCAACTTTTATGATATGGTTGTCATAAACCACAACGAGCTTTTAATTTGGTAAGGTGTACCAGAAACGGTGCAATAACAACCACAAGTAAAATTTCGAATCTCGCTCATCTATTACGAATCTCACTCACCGTTAAGCTTAAAAAAAAAGTGCCGTCATTTGCGTTTGCAAATGCAAATATTAATATTTTGACACATAATAATGCGGGTAAATAATATTTCACATGTAATAATATTTTTAACGTGTTTGACACACGTAATATTTCGTGTATCATAGCAAACTTAAATTTTTTTTTTAGAACTTTGAGACAGTCAATTTTAATTTAATTAGTCTTATTTTGCACGTATTAATGTAAAGAATAAACTGTAAAAAGTTGAAACAACTCTCACATAAATAATTTTACGAAATAACTATCTTAATGCCGCGTATACGAGAGGGTCGGAGAAAATTTGCTTCTTTTTCTTATATTTAACCTGCAAATTAATTTACTCGACGAACTGCGCAAAAAATTAATCGGCACACAATGTTGTCAATATCCGAGTAATCCTCGGAGATTATCGTACAAGTTTCAATACAATATTGCAAGCGCTTTGTACACTGGATAGGCCGAGTAATCCTCGTAGCTTATCGAACGAGTTATAATACAATATTATAAGTGCTTTAGATAGTGGCGGCTTATTCGATCATACGATTATTAATTACCGACTCGAAGCGCACGGTAATGTCGCGTCTTAACCTGCTCGACGCCGTTGGGTTCCGGTAAAGTACAACAAGTAACTCCGCTTTACGACTGCATATCTCTCCTTTCCCCCGCGGAGGGACGTCTCGTTACCGCACAATGAAGATCTGCGGGCGTTCACGTTGCACAGCTTGTACCCAAGCGCGTGCATTAATGTCGCGACAATGCGGATTGTCGATGGTATCGCGGGAGGCATTAGCCGTTTAGTTGTCGAAGTCGTTTCCGGGTTGTCGGCATATATAATGGCAGATTTTTCGATGGCGATCTTGCGATTGTACAAAATTGACGTGCGCGAGAGAGGAGAGACGCCGGGGAAGTACAATATAAGATCCGTATGGAAAAAGCGGAATGCCATTCTCTCTCTCTCTCTCTCTCTCTCTGGCATCGCTCGAAATGACATCCGGCGCCTCCTCGGTTGCGCATGTTTACTCTCGACGAGCCTCGGGGAGCTGGGATCCCGCCGCGGCACCGTCTCTTTGCCGGCGCGGCGAATCAACGTCTTACGAACGTACGCGACGTTGGAGTCTGAAAAAGGGCACGCGTGAACCGTTCAACTGGCACGGATGAGTTTAATACCTGGGCCTCGTCGGGCTTTCTCGGAGAAGGGAAATTGTTTCATAAATCACAGCTTTGCGGGCGCGTACTGGACCTATAGAGAAGATCTTCCTGCCTCTCCGCATATGCGCGAACCTCGGTTACTTTACAGCCGGTACGACCGCATCTCCGGTGCATTCAGCGAGGCTACGCGCGCCGCCCTCGCAATCCGATCTCCTCGCCAACTCTTTCGAACGTTCTCATTCTAAGCTCTCCTCGAACGAGGAGACGATAACAATCCGCCTCGGGGAGTCCGCCCCTCCTATTTTATGCGCAGGCTGCGCGCGGACGTGATTTTCAGAAAGAACGCCGAAAGAATACTCTCGACATCTTTGATGCACAAATGAATGTGATAAACGGACTAGCGGACGTTTTTGCAAGAAGTAGCTTAAATGTCGTTGTTATTTCGGTAATAATTTCTCTCTTTCTCGTCAAAATAAGCGGAGGTACGTGAGGGACATACTTTCTAATAGTCAATCGGTGGATTATCACTGAAAACAGGAAATATTCATCAATTCACAGTTATAATTATAGCACGGAATAATTCAATTTTCAAACATAGAAATCTCTTTAAGTTGCCAGTAATAGATAACAATAATCAAGCTTTTTAGTCGACATTAAAATCGGCCAGTGTGTTATTACAGATAATTTATTGCGAAAAAAATTACCTCAGCCAGGATTTGAATCTGGACTTCCCTGCACTGTAAACAATTACATGTATTGTAAAATTACAATTATTATAGTAGGTAATATTGGGACCATCTATTAAAGGTGTATAAAATATAGTGAGATTATGGCACGTGGTAATATTTGTCGCGATAACAGTATAAAGATATCTTCGCGTCTATTTTTCGACTTTAAACTGCGCGCCGATTCGGGTTGACGGCAGTACACAGAACTGTCGATACGCGATTTTTAAGTATCCCTGTCCCCTTGCCCCCTTTCCACCAGCATGGGCGCAATTGCCAAGTCCAGATCTTCTAGAGATTGATTGAGACACCATCTTTCAGTCGTAGGTGTAAATTGTAACATCGAAATCTCTTTAAATCAATGAATTCAATTTTTAGTGATAATGGACTGATTGACTTTTAGAGAGTAAATGAAGACAATTAAACATTACTTTTTTTATTGCACTAAATTGTTTTGCCAAATTAAACTTCTCACAATATTATAAGGGCGCAATTTTCTCGAATTGGCCGTTGAAAAATTGACTGCTCGTAACAGCTGATCGTTTCCCTTGTCTCTCTCACCGAAGTACGATAACGAGCGCCCGCGAGCCGGATAATCTGGACATTGTCTAGATTTAATTGGACCAAAAGCGATCCCGGGAACTTCCTCGTTCTCGCGTCGTCGCGAAAACGATAACGAGTAGGGCCGGGACGAGTGTCGACGATGTTTCGAGTTTTAATTCGGTTAATCCCCTGGAGGGGAAAGTTTGATTAAGTCCGCGGGTTCAGTGTGTATAATTTAGAGACTTCCAGTTCCCCTCGGCGTGCGCTCGGTACTCTTTCAGACCGTGCCCACCCACATCCTTCCGAGTCCGAAAGTTGCCACCGCCAGGCCCCTCGTTCGTTCCCGCGGTCCGCTCGACGGAAAAGTGCGGGGATACGAATGTTACGAGACGTAGGGTCGCATAATTCTGTGGATATTCGGCTCCCCGGGTCCGTCGCTTAACCCAGTTACGCCGGCTGCAATCTCGTCTCGGGAGTCAAATCGAGTTAGCCTGACTACCGGTACGTTTTTCCCGAGCGAGAGCGAACGAGCGGAGGAAAAGATCGAACTTTCCCCGGGCTTTTCTTCCGCGCCTCGCCGACGCGACGTCGATTATTATTGATTGTCATTCGACCGCTTTCGCCGCCTCACCCCGCTATCGAATCGGGTCCGACGATGATGGAGTTAGCGAGCGAGCGGCGAGGAACGTCTCTCGAGGCACGCGTTTACTCGTGCTTGTTTATCTAACTTCTCGATTAGAAAATGACGGCCGCGCTTTCTCCCTTTATCGCACGTACAGGCCATCAATCTTAATTAAAGACGATAAGCGGTATCGTTCCTCTTTCGATTTGCACTTTCGATAAAGCGACTTAGTCGCTTTTTGCAGCGAGACGGATGCGACGAGGGAGGCTAGCTGTCCGTTCTCAGGCTGCGAGACCGCTCGCGATTCTGCTCCTAATCCGGAGCGGAATCCGAATTTCCTTTTACCTTTATGGAAACTTGCTCGTAAGCATAAATAGCCTGGTATAAACTGCATGCATCACGTCCACGCCAACGTGGACAGGCTGTCTCCTCCCCGGTGCATTCACGCTTCGTCCTTAATCCTGCGCGCCGGCCGAACGTCCCTTTGGTTCTCCGACGGAATTAGTTGAGACTTCCTTTAGGTTTTCGAGCAAACGCTCGTGGACGAACTCGAGCGCGCGCTCCGCATAAGCGAACCAGCTTTAATAAACTTATTTTCGAACGGTGTCGAAAACAAATCAACGAGATTATTGCCGTATCCTTCGTCTCTTTCGATTATATCCGCGCGTTTCGATACCCCCTTCATCGAGCAGGAGCCCGCTTCTGTTACATTATTCCTTTCTGGCCGGGAGCCAACCGTTCCCGGTGATATTTTACGAACGGCCCGGGCGTACACAATCCACGAGCGAAATTATGACGCTAATTAAACGGGTCGGTTTACGACGCGACGACTCTCGCCAAGTATTTCCCCCGTGCATTATCCCGTGCCCCGAGAAAGATCAACGCGTTTTCCGCGCGGGGTACATTTTTAACGATCGTTGCGCCAACTCGACTCGACTCCGCTTCCGTCCCTTAAGGGGATGCTGGAGTGATTCTGCACTTTTGACACCTTTTGCTCCTAAAACTGTCAATTCGTGAAAACATTTGTGTAATATACAAATTATGTGGCTTTTGTGTACGAACCGACAGTATCCCACCATTCAGATTAAGTGAAAGAACAGCATGGTATCATTGAAATTAAGAAATTTAGGAGCTTAACAAGAAGTCCATTCACTCGTTATGGATTACCTAACCTATAACTTATTCGAGTGAATAGACTTTTTGTTAGGCTTCTAAACTTAATTTAAGTGATACCATGCTGTTCTCTGATTTAGTCCGAATAGTGGAACACTGTCGGTTCGTACACAAAAGCCACATAATTTGTATATTACACAATTGTTTTCACGAATTCACAGTTCTAAGAGCAAAAGGTGCCAAAAGTGCAGAATCACTCCAGTATCCCCTTAATAATAATGACAAGAAGCGTGCCATTCTTCCACGTGAGTCTCGCACCCCGCCGCTCCGTCATACGAACGAGCGTCCCTCCTCGCTCTCGCGGACGTTGATAAATAAGTTCGAAAAACAAGCTTTTGTTCTCCTCTCCACGAACGAGAGAAGTCTTCGATCTTGCTCGAGGTGCCGCTATACATCCCGCGCCGCTTCCGCTCGAGTTTCTTTCCGGCGGCTGACTTTTTCTTCGCTCTCACACTTATACGAAGATTCATCTGACGACGTTTGTCTCGGTATTTATCACAGTTTAGTCTGTCCGCTCAAGTTTCATGGCCTGACGTAACTTCAATCGCATCTCACACATTTATTCATTCCTTGTACCATGCTTGGCTGTGTCTCAATTGGATGCAATTTTGCAATGAAGAACCAAGTGCCATGATTTTTAATTCTGTGCTGGCGATCCTAAAGCCGCTGGCGAACTCGATTAGTGTCGATAAGATCGTCAAATGTACCAAAAATTAGTAAAATTTTTAATTTTTTTCGTTTTTTATATAAAGTCGACCAGCATAGTCTAGATTTTGCTGCGTACTTTAATTCCGCAAAAGAGTTTTGCATTTCTATAAAGCCAATTACAAGATTACTTCTAAAGAATGTCGATAAAACAGACGACTTTAGGATCCCCTTAAGAAAGATTACAAGTCGGTTATTTGAGATACCGGCGCAGAAGTTTATTCGTAACGTTTCGCGAAGTTTGCTCCGACGGAAAAGCAAGATTTTGGAATTGGTTCCGCATTGCAGAACCCGCGTGCAATTATAATACTTGAAATGTAAAAATGCAAAACTATTGTGTAACCGCGATCTCGGCGAGCGAGTCGTTATCTCGATTGCGTGAACGACGACATGCCAGTTACGTGGGAGGCACGCAATCTTGAACTTTGGCGTAACGATGTTAAATTTTATGAGACACGAAGTCCTATAGTCCCAGTGTCATCTTTAGAATGGTAATATGCATAAACGGATTGTCCCACAAACTTGTACGGGTTAAGTTTACCGCAACGGCGACTAATTCGAGACCGCGTCGCTGCTATCAACGTCATCGCTGTCCCTAATGGACAGTCGTACTTCCTATACTTCTTGACAAGTTCAGATACAATTCTCGGCTGTCTAGAAAGACATATGAGACATATCAGAAATATGAGATAAGATTATTTTGGCGAGGAAATAAAAGAAATGCTTTTTATTTCTTCAGGACCGAATTTATTTCACACAAACAAGTTGTTATTTATAATTGTAGAAAAATCACGCGATGAACCCTCGCAATTTTTGCCGCCTGAAAGCCTGTCAATTAATCCGACAAGAGAGAATATTTTTGCGTGCGTGCGTGCCGCATTCTCGAGACCGTTCTAAGCGCCGCACAAGTATCGTAAGACGCGGAAAGAAGAGAGAGAGAGAGAGAGAGAGAGAGAGAGAGAGAGAGAGAGAGAGAGAGCTGTCCGCAACGGCGTGTTTAAGTGCACTTTACCGCTCCGCACTCGAAGCAAAATGCATCGCTGCTCCACAAAAGTATAAGCCGGCCTGATAACATCCGCGTAATGCATCGGACGCACCATAAACCGCATCGAGTGCGCGTTATCGAAAAAGAGAGAGGAGGGGTAGGGGGTGGCTCTAAAAGGAGATGTGCTCTAACGCGGGACACGCGCGCGCTACAGAAATGAATCTTCCCTTCTTCGGTTTCCGCGATGCGCCTTTCTTTCCCTCTTTGCCTTTTTGTCGCATTTCTGCATCCCGGTCTTTCTCTCCCTTTCACTCCGCGTTGCGTCCTACCCTCTCTTTCACCTCCCGCCCCCGCCCCCTCTCTCCTCTAATGTGTGTCGGTGGGTCGATCGGTATCTAGGTCGCAGGTTTTGGCAGTACGGCCCACACCCTCCCCGGCCTCCTTTCTGCACCATCGCCACCCCTTCATCGAAGCGCAACATCGCGCCGTATTCACCACGGATCTACGCAAATTTCAATCCTCGCACGCGTGTTCCCCTCTGCGTCATGGGACATTTTTTTATCCTGGAGATCGTTCTTGTCGATTGTTAATTTATCACGTAGAGCTCTCGCTGACTTTAATGACACTTTAAACGAAATTGAAACCGAGGGGCGTCATTTTCTCGCCCGGGAGATTATTTCAAGTTCGGGCAATAATACGCATTGTGTCGCGGCAAGATTATGACGGAATGTTAAATATCCCGTTTTCACATCGGCCGATCGATCGTTGCGGCGCGATCGGTCTAATAGCCATTAATGCCGCGTAAATACGGCGTAACGCGTTGTTGACCCAAACAAAATTTCCCGACCGTATTATCGGGCCGTCGCATTAGTCTCGAACCCTATTAAATCCCGCCCCCGTTTTCGTCAAGGGTTCGTTACGATAACGGGATTGGCGCGGGTCGTCCTCGATGCTCGTAATGTGTCAAAGCACTCGATTACAACGATTCAATAATTTTTCCCGTGGAAAGCGAAAGTTGCTCTTTTTCTCGACAGTCGTGTACTTTCCAGTAGCCGCGACGAACTAGGATAATACACGACACTTTGGTCAAGTGGCGAGTGTGGCGCAGAGAAATGTGCGCTGCTTAGTAAACAAATGAACGAAAGGATCCGAGTTCAAGTCCACAAACACCCAGGTGGTTTTTTCGGAATTTCCCGAAGGGAAGTGGTAACCACCGAGAGTATCCTGCCACGCATATCCTTTTAGGGGTACAGCCCTCCAGATTGGGGGTTCCCTTCGGCAAGGTTTAGTAGCCTACCGAAGATGAAGTAAATGCTCAAAGTACACAAACAGGCTTTTAAGCCTAACACGAGGAAGAAGGAGAAGAAGACTTTGGTCAAAATTGAACAACGATCTCCGGGCTTCTTCGTGGAGAACGTACCGCTCGTGACGGGGACTCGGTATCCCCGGTTCGCGCTTTGATCGATTGTGACGGAATATTAAGTATCATAAGCCCGATTGCCATTACGCGACCGGCCTAATAGCCATTAACGGCGGCGCGAAGGTAAAGGGGTGAAACCCGCTGTTGACCCGCACGTTAAATCCCCGTGCGTGTTGGCTGAACATTTCATTAGCGACACTGTATCCCGCCACTCTGCGCGGCGTGCAGTATTTATCACGGCAGCATCGTGACACGTTGACGGTAACGACGAAAGTTCGCTACACGATAAGCCAACGTCGCCCGGCTATCCGCTCGCCATCGAAAGTCCCCGGTATAATTCGTCCCCGTAAATTCGCGCGCAAATTCTGACCGAGTTCCTCGCGAATCCCTCGGCCGGCTACGTGCCAGGTAGCGATATTGATAATTCAACCCTCTATTGTGGCGGCACTTAATCCTGTTAGAACTCAATCAATCGACCATAATACCCTTCGGAGGCTACGTACACGGTAGCGATCGCCTCTCACTTGAAATTCCGCCATCGATCCGTGGACCAGACGCAGGATCGCGCGTCTCGATTATCCCGAAGGAAATGAAAGGTACGTTTTTCGAATACGACGTGGCTTCCCTCACTTTGATCGTTTCGACAATTTTCCGTGTTACGTTTTATCCCCGGCCTCGTGGCTCCGCTCCAAAATGGCACCAAATTCATACCGCAAGCTCGAGAAAAAAAAATACCAGCGTTCTATCCGATGGATACTTTCTCCCCCCCCCCTCCTCACAAAAGATTCATACTTTGGGAAATCCAACGCGGGGCGCACATTCGATTGTTTGCGAAAGCTCGTTAAAGCGCTCGCGAAAGCGCTCCTGTCGAAAGCGGGCGATGGCACACGCGGGGGCGTGCGCAAAGGGAAATGGGTTAATGCGGATCTACGTGCGCGCACACGTGAATCAATTTGCGAATCTATATTTGCGCCGCCGTCCCGCGCCGTGCCATTTCGAGACGAGTCACGCTGACGTCGCGTCGCGCTCGTCGGAAAAGTATCGCGACGGCAGCGTGCCGATGCGACGCGGCGCCGTCAATCAGCCCTGCGGGCGGAAAATCGAGAGGACTGGGGGGAAAAAATCCGGAGGCCCAGGCGTCGGCTTTCGCGGAGCTCTCGCGAGTGCAACAAACGGCGGACGTCTTGTCCGCGGCTCCGACGTGCGTAAACACGCACGCGCGTAAACCTGACGTCTTAAATGATATGCGCTTTCCTCGTGTCCGGATATTTATACATCGCGATTATTCATAACGAAATGAGAAGTTCGTGCGGAGGGGAAACGTGAAAAGGAGGAAAGCGTGTACACCGAGCAATAACACACGACGGTTTGACACGTATATTTGTACCTCGGATCTCACATCTCTCTCGGACGTGACTTAACAAAATCTAGTGCTGGTCAAACGCCGATCCTCGGTCGCCCGGTTTCCGCGCTGCACGTATAATCGTCGAGGAGTATCGGCGCGAACACGAATATTTCGGTTCTAATGATTATTAGAGGCCATTTCTGATGCCCAGCACGCACCCTCGTCTACGAATAGGAGATGATTCAGCCACCTTTAGAGCGTCTGCGGCCGACAGAGCAAAAGAACAATGCGGCACGATCGGCGCAGCGGATTGTCGCGCGCGCATGCGGCGCAGAGTGTAACGAGCGTCTGCGTCGCACGTGGTGAGCCCGAGAGAGCGACCGTCTATGAATAAACATGCGCGAAACCTGCACCGTTCGGCACCGATCACCTGGATTTCGCGCGCGGGCAGCGCGGAATATCGGCTACGGCCACCAATTCACGTGAAACTAGCGCGCGTTCGCCGCCGAGAAATGTCGAAGCGCGTCCTTGACCATAACGATATTTTGTACTTTTCATTTATCCCCTTGCAGATTAATATATTATACGCAATTAATTAGGGAAGATGCCACTTCTCGGTCAAACCGATAGTCTAATAACAATATTTTAGTGTGAAATAATTTTCAATCGTTTATAACTTGAAACTTCTTCGTAACTTTCCGCTAAGACTTGAATTTAATATTAAGGGAATCCTAAAGCCGTCTGTTTTATCGACATTCTTTGTTAGAAAAAGAGCAGCATGGCGTGGTAGAAATAGTTGCAGTAGAAGTAATCTTTCAATTGGCTTAATAGAAATGCAAAACTCTTTTACGGAATTAAAGTACGCAGCAAAATCTAGACTATGCTGGTCAACTTTATATCAAAAACCAAAAAAAATTTTTTAACGAACATTTGGTACACTTGACGACAATATTTGCTTGATACAAGATTTCTACAATAAATATGTACATAAATGAGACTAGCATTCTCTAGGGAAGTCTAGATGAAGAGAAAAAGAGCAGTATGGCGTGGTAGAAATAGTTGCAGGCTTTTTCGAAAGAGGTCGCTGCCAAACATCTTGTCGTATTGTCAGTAAAGCCACGGTGTTGACGATGCTAGAATCCGTTCCAAAATTTCGGTCTGACGTGTAGCTAATAAAATTGCTGCTTTATCGTAAAAGTTGCAAATTGATTGGCTATACATTTCTCGGACCGAGTAGAACTTGGAATTAAAAATGTCGATTATTGACGTTGGCAATAAGAGCCGACGCACTCAATTGAGTGCGAATAAATTACTATTTTAATGTTTAATTCGAACAAGTCACACGTTTCGAACATGTGATTCTTATCAATGACGTGTAGTATATAAGGAAATATAGCGCACAATGATTAAATTTAATACTTTAATTAGTCGTCTTTAGACCTTAATTCGGCGAAAAATTGAATTTTCAAGTAGCCTGTTATCTGAAACATTTTGGTATCCCTGCAAAAGAACTATCGCTTCCAATATCCCTACGGTTTAAAGGAGATGCACGGCTTCTAAACAATCTGCGTGTATACGTGTGTTTATGTAAGAGCACGCTATATATGTAATTATTTTACATTAGCTTCGAACAAAGTCTTTGATGTCCGAAAGCTTTGTTCGTTGCTAAGTGCTAAGTATTCTTGCCGGCTAACAATAATGGCTTTGATGTCCTCGCTGTAGAATTCGCAGAACACCGCGAATCTTAAAAGAGTGGAACCTATTACAGCTGTTGTTAGTTTCTAATAGATGGACTGCTAATGGCAGAGCCTACTTTAAACACAGATGCATGACATAAAATGCTTTTCTCCCGACATCTCTCCTTCGCCCGTGTGATTCTGTTTAAATTACCGTTTCAATTGTTTGCTTTTAGGCTATTTTTAATTTAAACAAATTGAGTGATCAAGGAGCAATAAGCGAGCGAAAGTGAGTACTAAAATTAAAAACGTATTAATAATTCATGGATCTCTAAATCTACACTGAGTACATCGAAACGTTCCACTTATAAGTGCACGAATTATTAATACATTATTTATTTTAACATCCACTTTCGCTCGTTTATTCGCCCTTGACTATTCCATATTGTTTGTATTAATCCCTCCCTAGTGTTGCTAATCATTTCCAACTAAAACAAAGCCGAAGATATACTTTGCGATGACTTTACGGAAAACTGTCCCGCTAGTTTGCTATTTCTTCTCCAATAGCGAATTCGGTTGCTCGCACCAGTACGCACTGAGTGCACACTAAGGCTTGCTGATAGTTCATTGTTATATATTTCACTTTATCTTAAATACACGTTCAAAAAATATACAGATGCGTGCGAATCATTTTACTGGCTAACAAATATTTGAAGAGATATTTCAGACGACTTTAACGTAAAAATCGACTGTAAACAAGCCGCACTCAATGTGCACCAGTGCAAGCAACCGAATTCGTTGTAAAATTCTTTCGTTGAGAAAACACCTTTCGAACGATCGACCGTGCAACTAATCGCGGCTCCGCTGATCGAACTTTAGCGGATTTTCTTGGTAGTCGTCGTTTCTTCTCGTCACGATAATAATTGCCCCGACGTATCCGCAACTCCCTTAACGATCCTGCGGGCGAGAAAAGCAGGAAGGTTCGATCGGTATCGACGTCTATCTCCCGGGAAAAGTTCGGCGCGGTCCGCTTTAACTTCCTCGAGCTGAGCCGCGCGATGACTCAGCGGGGAACGGGAGGAACGTGGGTCCTCTGTATATCGATAATTTATTCCTTCGGCTGCAGTAGCGATTTTTCCAACGTGTCAGCGACACTTTTACCGCTATATTTTATACGTCCGCCCGCATGCACGACCGCGCCGATGCAGCTGCTCTTGATGCGCGCTACGTCTCTTCGTCAAGCACGGGAAGGTAATAATAATAATATACGTCGTGTTGGCGCGGGAGAATCGATATACAAGATGCATACATGCATAAATAATCCCACTCCACTTGGCCGCGGACGTGGCTGACTCGGCGTGTGAGCGATACTTCCGATGTTGCGTCGAGGAGGAAAAAATCGAACGTCATCATTCGCACCGCTCGGCGTGGCGAACGTATTGGTTACGCAAGATGTACGCGGATTATGCAACGATGCAGGAACGATATAACACGAGGGGACACATTTTGCAGAAATCGAGGGAAAAGCTCCGCGCGGCGGAACGCGACGCGGAAAAAACCACTCGAATTGTTCACATCCGAGCGCGATACGGTGTCCGGCCCGTTCAGACACGTTGCGACGAGGGTGAAGGGGTTTTAAAACGGATAGCTTTAATTTCTCGGACGCAGTTGCGCCACGGGAGATGCACAGGAAGGCCAGGAGAACAGCCGGCGGTCGATATCCAGCGGCAAGGCTCTGCCTCTTGGCCTACGAGGTCCACGCTTATCTATTATGTTCTGGCTACGGCGACCATTGCGAACAATAACCACCGTACTGCGGTGAAATTCGAATTTGTCGTCGAGCACAGCGCATTGTAGCAGTGGCGCGAAACAGCCGTGTAATCTCGGCATACTTTATTAACTGGGGCAGCGTAATTTGCGCAACAGAGGGAGAGAAGCGGAGAGCTCTCGCTCCGAAAATACAGTTCAACGCACCGCTGTTCGTAATCGCGACGCGTTCAATGACGAGCGCGACTATTTTCGCGAGCGATCGGCCGAGGCTGCTTGAATTTTCGCGATCGCATATCTCGCGCTCGAATTTCGCCCTAATGTCGATCTCTCGCTTTCGACGCGCGCGAGAATTCAACCACGCGACGCGCCCAACTAACCGACTTTAAAGTTTACGACGGGCGCTTCTTCGGCGGCGCTCTCGCGACTAAAAACTTTTGCTCGCGTCAGAATGAATACAACGACGCGAATCGGGGCGTGTCGCGCGTAAGAAGACGGCTTATCTTTCAAGTAAACGTGGATTTGGTGCCAACACGAAGAGCCTTTCGTTATCCAACGTGCGCGGTTCGGCTGTAAACGCCGGACGGAGTCGCGAGTTTGGCGCAACAAGCCGTGTCTCCCGTCGTTACAGCGTTTCATTCTTTTCGGGGAACAAAGTACTTACGTAATATCTGTGATTCAGTGACATCTCTCGTTCGTGTCCTCGTCGGCCGCTTTCCTCGCCCAGGAACTCGCGCGTCACGGCGTCGCGGGGGTCGTCACAGAGTCGCGCTCGGCGGAGCTGCTCGCGATTTCCATGCTCCTCCTCCTCTTCCTCCTCCTCTTCCTCCTCGCTCGCTAGCTAGCTAGTCGATATTCGAAGTATCCCAGGTGTCCTCGAAGTGCTCTGTCTTCGCGGGAAGGTACACGGGGCGAAGTTTCTTGTGGAAACGAGCGGTCTCCTCCGCGGCGGGAACAACGGCGGATATTTCGCGTGCGCAAATCGATACGTCGCTATCTCCTTCCTACATGGGCAGTGTTATCCTCTCCTCGGGGGCGCGATATCAGTCTTACATATTTATTGTCGGGATTCCGCACTTATCTCTAGCCTCGTCATTATTGTCGCTTTTGCTCGCGATTGTTTCCTATACATCTGGGTCATACGTCGTCGTCGACTTATCTCGCTCCCCTTCTCGGTTCCCTCGCACCACGGACGTGGCACAGATCTTATTTCTTCGTCCGAAAGACTGTCCTGCGAAAAGGGCCGCGCAGTGCTGCGGAGAACATTGCGCCTTGAGCATCTCCCCAAGTCGGCACGGAATCGCGCGCGATCGCGTTTTCTCTCGCTTCCCCTCGCTCAGACAGAAACGAATCGCTTTAACTGCGAAAGCCACGTTTGTTTATTGCACGATTGTTCCACCGAGTCCAGTTAAATTCGCGAGATACCCGGTGATCCGCTTGTTGAAAAATATCGCGAATAATAAAAATTTTAATGCGGACTCGGAGGTAGAAATCCCGTGTATTTTCAAGAGAGGGAAACATCTCTCTTGCGAACAAATTATATTATACGGATGAAGAAAGAAAAAAATATTTAGTCCACGGTTTTTTCTGCTGAAACTCATCGAGCGTGAGCTCTCGACAAAGAGAGAAACGTAATCTCGAATAGCCGAGCTGCTGAAAATTTCAGCGGATATTTTTTTCACGATCGGGGTCTCGGGAGATAATTCACGTCGACTGCCCGGCCTTTCTTTATTATCAATCTGTTCCTCGTCGATTTGTATTTTTTTTTTTCGCTCGCTGTCATTGTCGATGCTCTTTCGCGCGAACACGACTCGCATTTCTTAACGTCTTTCTCGTCCGTTCACGACGTGTCTTATCGTATCGGGGGGGCCGGCTAATAGTGCACAAGTATAAATAGTGCGCATGCAAAACGTCACTGTTACGGGTCGGGGCTTTTAGCTCCGCCTGTAAAAACGTCGCAGTCCATTAGCGATGCCGTCGACGATGCGACGTCACTTCGCGCGGCGCGATGCAAAAATCCAGCGCGCTCCTCCGCGCCCGCGGTCGAGGAATGCATCGTCCGGCGGTTATTATCCGCGCTGTCCGTAACGAAACGGGAATAAAATCGGACGCGGAGTGTGCCTTATGGCCCGTCCGAGGTGTCGAAAAAAAAGAAAGAAAGAAAGAAAGAAAAATACGATGTCCGGCGGTGTGCAAAGCGTGACACGATTTCTCGAAATATTCCGCCGTTGTGATCGCATCCGTTTTGTATAATAATTTATTAATTCTTTTTCTATGTCTCATTATTTATACTGCGTGCATTTTTGCCAAGTACACCCAGAAAAAAGATTAGGTTAAACAAATGAGATACGTTGAAATCATATGTCTTTGAGGATCCACTAAATTTTTATTTACCTCTAGAGAAAAGTCTCATATTATGAGGCAGGCTCCTAATAGGAGACAGCGGGGTTTCTACTAAATTAATAGGCATCGCCTGTCGGTTCCATGAATTTATTGCCCTTGGAGCGAGATCTATTTAGTGGAAAATTCAGTCGTAGATTGTGCAATCGCGGCGAAAGAAGATTGTGATTGAATTTGTATGTTGAAAACCTGCTATCTCATATTAGAGGCCTGTCTCATAATAAGGGGACCTTCTACCTTTACTAAAGCATTTGTTAGATTTGAAGAAATAGATATGCATTCTCTCTGAGATTCCAGAATCAGTCTAAACCAAAATGCGCACACATCGTACGAACAAATCGATTCGCATGCTCTTACAGCATTTTTTCCTTGTTGGAATTCGTAAAGAATGCAGTGTCGCATGTGCACCTTATCCGTTGCCATTTTTTACTTTACTAAACTGAATAATTTTTATGGTTATGTTGAGCCTTCCGCCATGCTAAATATGATTTTTAATGGCTATATGTCAACGCTACATAATCTTAAAAGAGCGGACAAAGTAGATTATTTGAAACTTATTTTCTTAGTCGCTTAAAAAAGTTTGGATTATTCATTTGTACACCCATTATTTTTTCACGATTTAACGCGACGGAATTATTGCCGGTCGGAGGGATCGGCGACGTCAAAGATAGTGCGACCCGCGGCTACTCCTCTCGTTCCAAGATTTCGAGGTGCTGCTGCTGCTGCTGCTGCTGCCGCCGCTGCCAATATCGGCACCGACGATATCGGGTCACGAAGTCCAGCCTCGTGTCCCTGGCAGCAGCCGGCCGATAACTCACGCGACGCACTGCCGGCACGGCCATTAATTCGATTGAATTTACCCGTAATTACCGCCGGATTAACCAACGATTTTGATTCACGCGGTTCCGCGATCACCGCGTGCACTTAACAAACGAGCGACGGGACATTTCGCCAAGCGATTCACTCCGTCTTCCGATCTTACTAGGCGATGCGTCGCGACGCATCTGGGCCCAATCACGGATACGAACGTTGATCGATCGCCCGAGGCTCGATTACATTCAATCGGTCCCGTTTTGAATGCGGTATTTAACTCTAACGACGGTCGACAGCGCGAGATGGCATTTCCGATTTTTTCAGGCTGTAATTGCGTTTTCTTAAAAAACAAAAAAAAATTTTCGCGTGTCTCTCATATCGCAACACGATGTCGAGTAATCCTCACCATCGATCAACATCATGGATCGACGTAATATGAATAATTAGCTGTTGCGTAACGGTTGAAAGCTAGATACGTGCCGCCTTTCAATTGGCTGGCGCCGATTGAGTTTTGCAGATTTACGATGATGCATTGTTTATGTTCTCCAGTTTTGCAGAATTGGCTGCAAGTCGCGCTCTCGCGTCGGGGTACATTGTCCGCGCCGCGAGTAAACGGGAACCGCTCGATTTTATCGCGAACGATTTATTTCCGATCTCCATGAGGCGCAATCGGCCCGGCTCGTGTCTATCCAGCGGGGCGATCGATCGATCGAACATCAATTACGCAGGGCACGTGACGCCGGCAAAAACGTTGTATTTTTCGCAACGCCCGCGGCGGAATTCCACCGGTCTGTCGGTCGTTAATTTAAAAAACATGCATCACGTCTCTCTCTCTCTCTCTCTCTCTCTGTCTTTCTCTGTCTCTCTTTCTCTCTATGACCGTTGATGCGCAACCCCTTTAATCCACGTGCAACGTTCCACGTAACCGTGTAATTCCTAGCGCATAACTCTCGTATATCTTCGTTCTAGGATTAAATTGTTGTTCACGGTTATTGTGATACGTCGTTCAACTGTGTTCAGTCATGTATTCAATATTTATTCTCCCTTGACGATAAACGTCGCGAATTGCGACCGCGACGGGCCGCGGTAGTTAGGGGGAAGAAAAATGAGAGGCGCGTAAGAAAGAGCGAACGAACAGACAGACCGGAGTAATATGTCCCGGCTCGTTTGTGGGATTTGTGACGCAGCCAGTGAGAGGATATAAAAAAGGGGACGCAAAGAGAGAGCGAGAGAGGAAGATCCCTTGTACTCTTCTCTTTGTACTCAATGGCAGGTTTCTACAAAGCGTTTCTCTCTCTCCCTGCCCCTTCTCGCTCGCGCAGGAATAAATTATGAGACGCCGGCTGGCTCTGGCTGGCTGAAAAGTTTTGATCCCTGTACCGCTATGAGGGGAGAGGATCTTGTCTCTGTACGGCGACCTTTCCATTCGCGCCGCGCGAAGGGTACGACCGCAATCGCGCCACGAAAACGACGACGGGGGGGGATCCGTTCTTCTTACGAATGAAAACGGGCGCTCGCTTCCGCGTGGCCTCGCAATCGATCAGAATTAAACGACAACCTGGACGCGGATAAATCGCCGGCGCAAGCGACACTGCGGCGGGTAATTCTGTTAAAAATTCATCTCCCCGTTTCGCGGAAAGGTGCGAGAATCCGTGAGTCGCGATGCTCAGAGTCGAAAGACCTCAGCGGACGTTCTCGCCCGAACGTCCCGCGTTATTGTTCACTTGTCACGTTATAATTACCTCTAACTTATCCTAATGTGCAAGTATATTTCCCGCGCGTCCAGAACGTTCGCACACGGCATTTCGATGCGCGCGGCGTCCCTTCGATTGTATTTGACGTCGATGTAATAACCGTGAATGATATTCGTTAGCGTGTTTGTTTAATATCGGGAAACGCTACTCGACGTCACGCTCAATTATACTCAATCGGAAACCTATTGCAACGCGCGCGAGTTTTTGCGAGGAGCGCGAAGATTGACGGTGTACCGTGGATCCGTTAAAGCGCGTCGGATACGCCGCTGTGAATGGTCTTTAATTACGAGTTTATTGATGTCGATCGGCCGCCGTCCAACATTCACCGACGCCTCGTCGCGACCGCGAACGAATTCGCAAACGAAAGCCGCGATACAACGGCATTTCCCGCGATTGCGGAACTCCCTCTTCACCCGCGGAAATATCTCCGCCGTAAATATTATCGTCAAATATTGTAACAACTCGTCAGAATTGATACTTCGGAAATCGCTCCATTTGCATTTCTCCAGATAGAATGTTCTCTTAAAATTTATCCTAAGAGTCATGAAATCGTGAGCATTTCGCGGAATTTTATGGGGTTTTTAAATTTTATCATACATTTTACTTGTAAAATTATAAGTGTGGGCATTTCGAAGAATTTTATGACTTTTTAAATTTTACCGTACATTTTACTTGTAAAATTTTAAAAACTCATAAAATTCTTCGAAATACCCACAATCATAATTAATATTTCAAAGAATTTTATGAAAGTTTTTAAAAATTGGCATTAAATTCTTGAAAATGCCACGTTGTCCCACACAGATAATTTTCAGGGTAAATTTAAAAAGAAAATTCCCCCCGTGTAAATTTGTCAGTTATTTCGCTTTGCTCTCTTTCACGAATCGTCAGCTCTAATTAGCCGCAATTAGCAACCCACGGGGTTCTCCCCGTTGAATCGAGGGAAAATTCCTGTCGCGCCGCGAACGATTGCGTTTCCGGGAAATTGGCTTGTCACTCGAGTCGCTATTCGTTCGAATCGCGCCTCGTTTTGCCTCTCTCGCATCGTCACGCATGCGAGAAATCAAAACGACGACTACCGGCGTTGGAACTAAACTTTTTCCATAAGCTCGGCGAGAGAGGAAAGTGAAAAGTTCTTTTTGCGGAGGCACACACGTATACTCCCGACCCGTGCGAGCGCAATATGCAGCATCGTAAATCGCAAATTCATCGCCCACACCCGACATACGTATGTTATATACACAGCGTCGCATGTCTTTCGCCGCACGATTTACGAACGCGTCGCACGTTCGCGTGTTCGAATTATCTCTCTCGCGCGTGAGGTCCGAAACGTGCCTCCAAATTTTAATTACGAATTTTCTTTAGGAAAAAATGCCGGAGAACGAGCATAGTTTTCTCACGTAAGCCGGACAAGCCTGTCGTACGGAGAAATAATCGCGTATCGGCGAGTCGAATTGTAATATTGTGAAATTCATCGGGACACATGTATGTACATTTGCCTATTAAATCCTGCGCGCTTTGTCGCGCAGCGAAGTCAAATAAAGACTAAAAATTTCGCCCGTCCATTGTGCGAGCAGAAAAGAACTCCGTCCATTGTGCGCCGCATTTATTCGCGAGAACAGTGTCATTATTATTCTCGCGGTATCATTATCGAGTCTGGGGATTAATTTTAATTGACAACCCGAGTCGAAATTTTGGCCCTATGCTGAACCTTTAATTCTATGGTAGAACTTAAGACAGAGTTATAAAGGTTTGAACTTAACAATTTTTGACACAAAATGTAAAATATCTTGTAAAATATTATTTAGTTCCCGGTAATCATATTCCGCGTCTCATTATTCCGCGCACCAAGGTATTCAGGTTATGATTACCAAAAACTTGACTTTGAAATGATCTTGAAGGACACGGTCAAGGCCAAAGTCCAGGTCATCATCTTACTCCGCGCTTGAAACCATACACCTTTGCTATTGGACATTTTCTCCAAAATGCATTCCAACTGAAAATATTAGGGGGGTCCGATACTTCCGATGACCCTGTATACTAGGACCTAAGACAGTAAAAGAGGTCGAACTGCAAGTACAAAATTTACTCCTACTTCAAAACTGATAGTCTCGGAAATTTCAACTTTTGCCAATTTAGCATTAAAGTAGGTCCTTTTAAGTAGGAGCTAAAGTACATTTTTAGAATTAAAAGATTCAAAGGAGGAGTAAAAAATATAATCTTATCAAAGTAGGTTATTGCTGATCTATGTACGTGTATAGATCAGCTAAGTAGGTGTAAATTATCCTTAAAAGAGTAAAAATAGTACAAAAATTTCGACTCGGAAAGCGGCCGGAATATGCGATACGATATGTTCTCGTCACGTATCGCGCGAGTATTAATCGTGCCGATTTTACCGCTCGGCTATCGCGAGCGCGATCGCTGTGATTTTACCGCAGCGGAGAACCGGCGATCTTCGCGGAAAGATCGCACAACACGCGGCGATAATGCGCGCAGATAGAGCCGCGGAAACACAAAAGCCCGATGTGCATTAAACGACCCACGCGCGATCACGCGCGCGTGTGTATCTACTCTGTAAATGTCTCCATTGTAAATGGATTCTGTCTTGCGCGCGAATTACCGTAACTCATCGCGCGCGCGAACGTGTCAGGGGCCGGATTGAGCCACGCATTAAATCAATTGTCGCCGCAGCGGCGATTAATTTAAATTAACGTGCGGGCACGCGCTCGCGCTCGTGCTCGCGCGCGCGCGCGCGCGGAAATCTTATCAGCTTGAATTTAGGACGCGTCGGAAACTCGAAATTCCCCGCTGAATTCCGGGAATGCGTCGCGAAAATTACGCTATGCAAAAATCGTCGGGGATCGCGCGAAAGTTGCGAAGGTCAGTGCAACGCGATATGGAATTCGACATTCCATTCCGTAAAGGCCGATGCCTGACATTTGTTGCACTCTGCAATCAAACCGAAAGCGCAATCTTCGTGGAGATCTCATTTTTACCGTTTGTTGTTAGGTAACTGCCGGTTTTTCTCCACCAGTTTACCCTGAACCGTGATATCTTCGGAACCATAATTCGCTCTAAAATCGGCGATTTAATTTTACATTTATCCCGCAAATTAAGTAGCGAAATTTAAAACTTTCAAATTGATCCTAATCCAGGGAAGTTTAATTTAAAGCTCTCCTTTTATCCGCCTTGGGATTATAATGCTTTAAAATATTTAATGGCGCGTCATTGCAAATGATAAATACTGTAATAACTTAACGTTTATCGCGAGAGCGCGCGTTATCATCGATGGTCGCGGAGCGGAAAATCAGCGGTCGCTATTGATAACGGAGAGAAAGAGAGAGAGAGAGAGAGAGAGACAGACAGACAGAGAGAGGGGGCAGAAGGAGCAGCTCTGCTCTTTCTCTGCAGATTAAATTCTTCGATCGATCGCCGAGCGTAAAATGAAAGGATCTATAGCGGAGGAGAGGTAGAGAGAGATAGAGCTGGGGCTCCTCTCTGCATCCCTCCATAAGTTTGTACGGACCAATAACCTTTCAGAACGCTATTAAATCGTATGATAAACCCCGCACATCGCCGGAGCTTACGCGGCCGGGATATAAAACGGCGGGGAAAAGGTCGCGCCGATGCACAATAAGTAAGCCCCTCGTGCCAGTGAATTTTTGCTGACGCGAGACGATGCGACATGACGCGACGCCGCGCGCCGCGCTCGTCCATGATGCAGCTGTTACCGATGGACCGATGTGCAACACTGCACCGACACGCTCTTCTTTTTAAAGCGACATGAAGTCCCGCGAATCACCACCGGACACCCAGACCATTTCCGCTGCTCCTCCGTCGAAAATAATCCGCGCCGATATCTATCAGCTTTCCACAACTGGCAGGAAACTAATTTCTCACTTTTCCTCCTAGCGTTGCCTCTTTAATCAGCGCGGAGAGAGTCCCGTCGGTTTAAATTCAATTAATGTAACTCCTCTCTCGTCGTCCCAATTTCTCGTCGTTCTTCTTTTGCGCGTCACGTTTCAATTTTGGATAAATAATATTCTACCGTGTTTCTATACAAAAGAGAAATCGGAACCTGCCACGTACGCGGTCGACTTCGCCGCGGCGTAGCCTTTAAACCCACGTCTTAAACCGATACACTGTACCATCGATATCGTCGCGATGCATCGCTCTCGCGAAAAACCATTAATCATCCCGATACCGTTTAGTCACGGCGTTTCCTCGAGATCAACGCGAAGATCCGTGACCGATCGGCGCCTAAGCCCGCGATCCGGCGATTCCGTGCCGCCTCTCATCCGGCTGTACTCGCGACGAACAGGGACGTCTCACCTACGCCGTGCGATCCCCATCCACTCCCGCCGATCGTGCGTCAATCGGCCGCGAGACGACCGAGAGGATCACGTGGGCGAGTCGCGGCACGCGGGTGCAGCTGCATCGACTGGTCAGTGCATCCGCAGCGGGCGCGGGTGATTAATCACCTTGCTCCGGTTTCGACGAGATGCATTTCCTTCCCCCTGCAAGTCCGCATCGCGCGCGCGACGCCGTTAAAAGGCAGCGAAGGGAGAGAAAGAAAAAGGGGAGACTGGAGAGAAACCGCGCGATCCCCGTAGCCAGTAGCAACCGGTCCACGATTTTTCAGTCTCTCGCGGAGACTCGGCGACGAGAGTCCTTCCGTCCCTTCCGCGCCGCGCGAGCAGATCTCCTCCGCGGGGGATTCCCTCGTTCTTCTCTACCGAGGGCTACTCTGGGGGGAAAAAGACAGCAACCCATTTTGGGGCCCACAATTAGTAATCCAATTATTTGGATTGTTCGTGACTCTAAGTCTTTTACGAATTTTACCCAGCGTAACTAAAAATCGCAGTTAGCTATTCTATCGATATCCTTAAGGGGATGCTGGAGTGATTCTGCACTTTTGCACCTTTCTAACCTAAAAACTGTCAGTTCGCGGAAACATTTGTGTAATATACAAATTAAATGGCTTACGTGTACAGATCGAAAGCAGCTTGCTATTCCGGCCAAATGAAAGAACAATATGGCATCACTGAAACTAAGTTTGTAAGTCTAATAAAAAATAATAGTGAGCAACACA
>NW_011967190.1:1264392-1268100 GCF_000949405.1 Vollenhovia emeryi
CCCCTTAAAATCGATATCCTTTAAGATTTTTAAGCAATGCTAACCAATTCTCTCAATTAGTTCTGTCGACGTTCAGTAACGCAAAGACAATTTTCACTTAAGAGGCACTAACCGCAATGTTAAGTTGCTTAACTATAATACAATACAAAAAAAACGGTTAAAATTTTTCCCAAAGTAGAGTGTTACGAACAATCCAAATAATCCGATTACTAATTGTGGGCCCCAAAATGTGTTGCTGTCCTTTTTTCCCCCCCAGAATAGCCGGTCGCGCGATCGGCCGTCGTAAAACCGCGATCGTCGTCGCGCCGCGGGGAGCCGTCTCGTCCTCCGCTTCTCCCTCGACGAGGCGGACCGGCGCGCGGCGGATTATGCAAAGTCGTCTCGCACGTCGCACGCCGTCGGTGCTTGGCTCCGCGAGAGGATGCACTCGCGCGTTCACCTCCATCCATTATCGGCCGGATCGGGTGTCGGCGTCACGCTTCTGCCGACGCTCCGCGGAGTCGAGAGTCGGCGAGTTGTTAGCCTCGCGCGAGGTCGAGATCACGCCCGTATCACGTCGGCTTCGCCCGCGTAACGATTACACCCGCGTGTAATCGCTAAAGCCGTCCGCAGCTACGCGGGCGCATTTCGCAATTCGCTCGTGACGCAACGGACCGTTTTCCCGACTCGTGCATACGCGAGAGAGTCCCCCCCGCCAGCATATATTGTGAAATTTTTCGTGCGAATGTACATTGCAGAAAAATGTTTCGACGAACGAGAGAGCGGAGAGAACGTTTATTAATTTTGGAAATGGAGGATACACGAGAGGGACACGAAGATCCAACTCTTGAAAGCCGGATGTACCGGCGGATGAATTTAAATCCTGTCTCTTTAAGAGGCTTGCCTCGGTAAAGGGAAATTTTTCTCTCTCCGAGAGGCGCCGTGCCCGACGGGATGTGTCGCCGTATTAGCCCCAAACGCAGACACACACGGATGTTGATCGTAGTGGCAATTCCCAGCGGTAATTATCAAGGAATCTTAATACACGAAAAAAAAATAATTCAACGAACAAAGATAACATTTTCACTTGTTGTGTCCATCTGTGTCTTTAACTTTGTTAATTAAGCGTTTTTACGCCGACAGGAATCGTTCTATAACTCTTTCGTAGCTTTTAACGTTACTTCTTATTTCTCGATTGCTTTTCCGTTTTTACAAGAGAAAGAGAGCACGCTCGATCGTTAGGCGTTCGCCTAATGGTTAATCAATCAGCTGCTGGCCATTTAATCCCGATTTTCCCGGCTCGAAATTTCGCGTGCAATTGATTCCGCAATTTCATTTACTTCTCGCATTTTCCCCGGGAATGTAAATGCCCCATTAATCCGCGGGCCGCGCGATTCAAGAAGTCCCCTTTCGAGGGGTTAATTGTCGCGTTAGAGAGTAGCGTTGCGTTCTTCCGAGAGAACGCTGCTTCGAGACATCCCCCTTTAATTGGGCGCGAAGTAGATTCTTTCCGCGTTATCGAGCGACGACCGAATCTAATCGAGACGAGACGGCGAAGCCGAAGTCGCGTTAACTTCGGTAATTGTCACGCATCGATCTTATGGCACTGCCGCTTCCGGTGACGTTTGATCCTTTCCTCCCCGTACCGAGCGTCCTGCGAGCCACCCGCGCGATTTCGCGACGACTTGGCGAGCGAGCGGAGACGCCGGAACACCCAGAGAAACGAAACAATCTCGAGAGCACCTCGAGGCGAGAGATTCACACCGCGAGATCGAAGATTGATCTGATCGTCGGGTTAATTGATCGATGGAGATTACACGATCTTTTTCGGTGTTGGTCGAGGCGATTTCGCACGTCGCTTTTAAGACGTTACCTCGCAGCATCCGCGAAGATGCCCGCGCGCATTTCCCCGTTACTTTCCCAATTATCGCACACACCTTTCCTGTCGTCGTTGGGCGCGTGTGCGTGTGCGCGCGTGTCCGTCACCAGCTCGCCGCACTCGCGTCGCATCGGCGTGGCACCCGCCCGCGGTCGGCGAGAGCGCCGTTTTCGCTCTCCCGCGAGGAAAAAGGTCCCGCGCGAGTCGCAGGGCGACTTTAACCCTCTCTCGGGACGCGGCGCGAGGAAGCAGGAGGTAGAGGAAGAGACGGAGGTGGCGACGGCGGCGGTGGTGGCGGCGGCGGCGGCGGCGGCGGTGGGAAAGGAGGTGGAGAACGAGGGTTGCGACGGAAGCGCGACCCGGAGTCCACCCTCTCGCGCTTCCTCGACCTGCTGCTGGCGTGCCACCCGGCCACCACGGCGACCGGGACGTACATACCCGGCGATGGATCGCGGCCAACTGAGAGAGGGAGAGAACGCAGCCCCCTAGACGCTACCCCCGTCGGGTTGGCTGTGGCATCGCGCACGAAAACCCCCTGCGCACAACCCCCCTCGCCCCCTCGCCCCCTGACAGCCACCCCCCGCCGCCCCGGCCGCGCGCGGATCCGCGTGTTTTGTACGCGCGGGGGTAAAGGGACGAGGGGGCGGAGGGGGGTTATTGAAGAGGAGAAATCCGGAGAGACGCGATGTGGACAGAGGGAGAGAAGGGGAACTGCCTCAGGGTTACAATGACCGCGAGTGGAGTTACTGGGTTAGGTCTGGGTTAGTTTAGATGGATCGGGGATCTTTACAATGTTCGGAAAGGGGTAGGTCGGAGGCACCCCTCGGTTAGAGAGCGCCGGAGTGGGTGGCATTTGTTGGCTTGTCCGGGAAGTTCCGGCGTATATTTTTCAATCGACGTAATGCGCCGCTTTTTAAGTGGCCGCTATTTGTTCCGTTTCGCACGCGGCGTCCCCCGCACTCCCGCTCTGCCGTCCGCCGAGGTCGTGGGACCCTCGACGACTTCTCTGAAATCGAATAAGTTGGGGTAAGGACGTCGCGAGCCAGAATAAAGACCCGATACATCACAAGTTTCCGGGAACAAAAATTTTTTTTTTAAAGAGAATTACCAAACGGCAGTTCATTTTTATTTCGACAAATGCGTCCTTTATCACCCGGGCGGGGGGAGGGGGGGTGGCGCCGCCGCCTTTTTCGTCCGCGGTTGTATTTAGTTTCTCGTTTGCGATTTGACCGCGATGGCAAACACGATTAGATGCGAGCGATTATACGCGTCCGCTGCGGTCTGTTACACGAGCGACACACAGCCCGGAGGGAGGAAATAAAAAGGCCGGGGCCTAGAGAGAATCGGTGGGAGATTTAACGTATCGCGGGACCAGCTTGTGTACAGCAGCTTAATCCGGATCGATCCGGGTAGATTATGAACGAGCGAGTCGCCTCACGGCGATGGGACGCCGTTCAGGTCCGACCGGTATAAATAGTCGCTAATTAATTCGCGCGGCGAGATATAACGAGATACGTATCGATGCGACACTTTGCATTTTCGCCGGACATTCTCCGAGGAATGTAACGACGGCGCAGAAGGACGGCGCGGTATGATTTTATCCTTGAATTACCGTCGTAAAGCGAGCGCACGAGGACGCGACGCGATGGTATCGTAAACGTAACAACTTCATACACTGATTCTAATTAATGTCGCGATAAAATACGAGGGGGGCTGAAGGGAACGGGGGGGGAGGGGAAGGAGGGGTAGAAGGATCACGAGGACACACCCAATGAAAAGCTCTTTCTCGGCGCGACGAGCTGAATGGAGGATAAATTGCTCGACAATAAAGTCTCGTGGCCTCTTCCCCT
>NW_011967190.1:1268200-1282293 GCF_000949405.1 Vollenhovia emeryi
TTTGGAATTGGGGTGGATATACCGGTGGATCGAAATACCCTGGGGGTCCGAAGTACAATGGCTCCTCGTGATGCTCCAAGTTGTTTACGTCACAAACTACGAGAGGGGGTGAGAGCCGGAATCGAAAAAGGGTGGGCCACGCTCGTGCGACCCTCTCTCTCTCTCTCTCTCTCTCTCTCTCTCTCTCTCTCTCTCTCTCTCTCTCTTTCTCTCTTTCTTTTTTTTTTTTCTTTATCGACCCGACCTGACCGCGCGTCACGGCCGAAATTCTCTTCACCGAAAGAATCCCGGCGCGGCCGAGGCTAGTCAGGAATCTCGCGCCTGCCGTTCGACAGACCCGTTTCGAACGTCAATTTGTCATCGCCGCAAACCGCTTCTCGCACGCGTCATTGCGTCTCGTCGCGCATCACGGAGAGAATCGCGCTCTCGCGTAACAATGTCACGCTCGGCTTCGAGCGCTTTCGACTCGGGCGTATCAGATACGACTCGGCTAGAAATTCATTTCGTCGATATCAATACTTGGATACATCCCGACTGGCAAATCCAGATAAGAGAGACCTTTGATTATCGGCTCATCGGGTTTCACCTTGGCCTATTAATAATGCGCGAGATGCCAGACGGAGACGCGTCTCGCGGCGCTGAGCGCGATTTCTCCTCCGTTTTTCGGTACCACTGGTGGTACAAGGCTTTATGAACTTTCACTGTGTGGCAGATCATTCGTCGCACGACCGCTGGGTAGCAGCTGAAACTTTTAATAAAGCGATCGCGAATCTCCTCCCCGACGGCAGGGGAGAGAGAAGAGAGCGATCCCCCCCTCGATCCGTCCCTCCGTCGCCCATTTGCTATAATATCGCATCAAGTGATTCCGTGGAGTTGAACTTTTTCAAATATCGGTCGCGCTGTAACTTGAACGTATTAATCGAACGTGATGAAAACACCTGTTGTAAAATACCGTGGCGCCCACGTTCAACGTCGCGTTCGACGTTAAATATTTGACGTCGTATTAATTAACAAATTTATTACGCAGGTATTTTTTGTGCTCCGAAAAATGCGCGGAGAGCATTAAATCTCTTTGAACTTTGTTTTTATATTATACATCAGAGTTATTAAAGAGATTAATTGTGCGTTTTATCTATAGTTTGCCTTTAAATTGCTCAAGAATACGCGTAAATTCTTGAGAAGATTAGTCCGACAATGAAAAACCTAACGTTTCCAGAACAAAAAGAAAGGTATTATTTCGAATAAGACTCGAAACATTTTGTGTCGAGAATAATTCGTTCTATCGCAGACTGACACATTTTGAAATATTTCCGGCGCACGAACCGGATGCTGAATAATTGCGAAATTCATCTCCTCTTCTAGCCGCAAATTCTCCGCGCTCTTGTTTTAATTATAAGGCTCCCCGGAGGCATTGTACAGCGTGCAACCCGTCCGACGTATATTTTGCGGCGCGTCCGAAATTACGTTTGATTTATCGCGCGAATAATGCGGCGCTTTATATAGTAATGCTTCATCAATAACATTTTCTCTCCCTCTCGAGCTGCGAGCGGGATGCGATTCTGCCGGCGCCGCTGCCGCCGCCGCTTGAAATTGGATCAGCGGCACGGCGGATGCTGTGCGACAAAGCAGACGCAACCTGGAGCACGAGCGGCTGGATGGGAAGTAATTAATTGCCGCGACGCTGCGGACACGCGTCGCTGCGATGAGACACGTTAACCGACGGCGGACGGGGAAAACGAAACGCGATCTGACGCGACTCGGGATTCTGAAAAATCGCGTTCTTGGGCGAGCGTTTTATCCCGTCGAGGAAACATCGATCATCGATGTAAGACGTGACGAGAGAAAATGACGCGATAATTAGTTGGCTGAGACTACACGATTAACATATCTATCTTGTATTAAGAGTGATCCATCCTGCGGTTTAACATTTACGTTTGCGTAAGCGCACGATCGAGCCTACCTTCGTGGCTTATTATGCATAATTTAGGACGTTCGTGTGTGCGTGTGTGTGTGTGCACCCTCAGAAAGGATTTCTGTTGCCGAGACAAAAAATATTCTTGTCGCATTTATATTTCTCACAAGCTCAGACTTGCTATATTGAGACAAGGGTAACTCATATAAATGTACGTTTAGAATAAATTTTCCCTCCATCTTACAACACACGAAGTTGACACCGCGATATTCGACAAAAGACGATACATACTATCATTTTATTCTAGGTTAAAAAATTTTCACTTAAGATTAAATTGTTCCTTTCTCTATAATAAATATGATTGGCGCTGTATCGATTCTATTTTGTGAAACATTGAAGTGCAATAGCATTGAATCCGGAAATTGTTTCTGTGGGTGTACGTGTCGAGGCGTAGCCGAGAAGTAACGCGAAAATTTCGCCGGCGTCGAACACTCGCGTCGTATCGGACGAATTAGCCAAATACTGCATTTCGGCCAATCAATGCTGCAGCCATAATCGGATAACAAAGGAATTACCTGCTCTCGGTAGTCGTTGCCTGATAATTGACACGCGTCGCATCACTCGCGAAATCAAAGTAATTGCGTTTGACGACGATGCGCGATCGCATTGTGCCGGGACGACGAGCAAGTCCGATAATCTGGAAGTTTAGCGATAATTTTTCAATCGAGTAGCGCGCGCGTCAAAAGTACGAGAGGGCGAGGGGGAAACCAGTTTGCGGTTTGACGTGCGAAAATATCTCGGATGTGTCTCACGGCTTCGATCGCGTAGCCCTCTCTGGAAAGGATTTTCTCGGTCTCGAAATGTCGAGGAGGCATTTATCATTTATCACGTCTCTTCAATTACGTAATATACGTATTTTCGCAATTGTGCGAGCACCGAGTTGAAATGCCACCCGAGCAAAGCCCGATTGAAATTAACCGCGGATCTCGCCGTCCGTTCCCTTTCTCTTTCGACGCTCGATTCGTCAGCGGTCCATTATCCTCGACCGTTAATCATTGGAGAACTATAGACACCGCGGCACGTTTTCGCAGGTCGGGGGCGAAGTAATCGATGCAACTTAGGAACCTGGAGACAGAGAGGATATTCCGTTCGTTGATTTTCCTCCCAGCCTCCACCTCCCCACCGCTCCCCCTTTTTTGCGAACACGGACGACGGCGGGATCCGCGTTTGCGGCACCTGCGGTGCGTCCCCGCGTAACGGCGCCGCATAACGTGCGATGCAGACGATGCGGTATGCGGCATGCGGCGCGTCACGGTACCGTACGATCGTTGGTGCAAATTGCAGCGAAGGGGGTAAGGAGGAGAAGGAGGAAGACCCGACGGCGGAGGGAGCGAGGAAGGGTGGCGAGAAGGGGGGGGGGAGAGGGGGAGAAAGCAATCCGGTCGTTCGTTAATCTGCGGCCGTTCGAGCGCGAACGAGATATATGCGTTTTGCAGAAGCCGCGCGTATATCGGAACGCGCGTAAAGCTGCTTAGAGTACACCGAGTTTCGACGGCGCGTTTCGTGTTTCGTCCTCCGCTGCCCGAGTTATTTGCGTTACACGGACACGGGATGGTGATGTCGGAGAGATCGGAAATGGGCATTTGATCCGGCGCGGTCCCCGGGCGTTCGATAACAATTTTACAAAAACCCCACAAACGCGCCAACTGGCGGCGCTAATTAGTGGAATTATAATTATTTCCACATTTGACGGGTGATTCTGAGTAGAGAGCCTGTAATCAGAGAGTCGACGACCCGCTGATTGGCTGAGGCCGCCAGAGCACCCAAGGGGGTAACCACTTAATGTAATCATGGGACAGTGTCTCTGGAATCATTATGTAATCCTTACGAAATGCCCATGCAATCGTTTTGTCTTCATTTTCAAGCCTCTTCGCTTGTAAAGGCCTGTCCAAGTTCTCCTGTAACATAACACCCATGTTATATTACATTTCCATTGTTAAGTAGGAAATTATAATATTGACATTACGTAACTATTACTTGGTGTTCCCTGGGATAGGGGCTATGGGCTAAGAGGACTTTCTTTCTCTGTCTTACACCATCGTAAAAGAAAAGAATCGTGCTACTACACGCGGTACTAACACAGGCGTGATTCTCTCTTCTCGTGATAGTGAGACAGAGAAAGAAAGTCTTCTTAAATCTTCTCCGTCTCTCTCTTCACAAGCTCCAGCTTATTCAATGGGACGCTCAGTCTATATTTACTATGTCTATGGTGCAGAGATCACTCCAGCATCCCCTTAAACTCTTCTTCTCTGAGCTGTGGCGCCCTCAGCCAATCAGAGCGCGATGACCGAGTTGTCGACTCTCTGATTACAGGCTCTCTAATTCTGAGGGACCGACGATTCCGACGGCTCCGCAGATTTTGACGCTGCAGGCACGCGGAAATGATATCCGGGCAGCCGCGGGGCGATTTAGATCGGGTGTTGCCGGCGCGATAAATACATTGACCGGCAACCCGAAATTAGAGCGCATAAAACTGTCCGCGGTCGTTCGCCTCGCGACACGATGAAAAATCGTGTCATTCGGACGTGTTGCGCTAAAAGGGCGCGTTATAATTTAGCGGATAAATTATTCATACGTTAGGGCCTACACCCGTACACCCTGCCATTACGTGGACCGGGCGCGGGGTGAGCGGCGAGCGGTGGCGGACGAATTATGAATATTCAGAAGAGTTTCACACGTCGTAAATTTAAGCTCGTCGCGTGTTTCTGCTTTGCGGATGAACAATGGACGTGTAATGGCGTAGACCGTTTTCTTTCCCCCCCCCCCCCCAATTTCGCGACGAACGAGCTTAGCCCGCAGTAGTCGCGGAATTACCTGCTGACGCGGTTATTAAACAGAATAGTTATTGCCCGCGCGGTACATCGAGGTCCCGCCGATCTCGCGCCGGCAATCTCGGCAGACAATCTCGGGCCAGACGTACCTCGTGCGCGGATTCGCGATGCGAGTCGACGGCGCGCGACGTAACTTGAACGACGCGGACGGGGAAGGGCTGAAAGTTTAAGTTGCTTGCGCCCGACTTCACCGCGCGATCGCAATATACGTGCATATGGGCTTCCACCGAGAAGAGATAATACACGCACCGCCAAAGGCCTCGCGCTCGCGCGCGTGCAGTTGCCGCCCGACTGCGATCCTCTTGCTCGTCGCTGCACAGAAGCCCGAATTAGACGAGACGCTAATTGCCGTTCTCACGTACAAATGCGGCTTATCGTCTGTATAAGTGCAGGCTCGTACAAAATGAAAGCAGAATCTGATAGATATAATGATAATATTGCAATAATAATATTGACTGAGTCTTAAATTCGATTCAGAGGAGAGTCCCCTGTTTTTGCGCTACATTAATAAGTGTCATCTGTTGTTTCCACCACGTATTTCTTGCACTTGGAGTGAACTCTGTTTAGTGGAAAATTCATAGTTAAGGCCGGTGTCCACGATGCTGGAACTTGGACCAAGTCCCAGGATCGTGGACACCGGCCTTTAGGTCGTGCGTGTAATTGTTGAGAAAAAGATTTGTGAAATTGGATGTCGAAAACCCGCTATCTTGTATTAGAAGCCTGTCTCGTAACAGGGAACTTTCTCACTAATAATTTAAAATAGAGGCGATTGTAGCGATAGCAATAATGAAGGCTTACTTTGATTATTCGAGCAATTCTGATATTTATTACTACGTCTTGTACGGCTCGATAGACACGTCGTCGAGAACACGTAACGTAGATTTGTAACTTAAATACGATGCTCGTGTGACTTCGCAGGCGTTCAAAGGACCGTGCACGTGCTGCACAATTCGGAGCAACCGGCCTCGGTGTTTGCGCTGCTCGAGTCGGGCAGCAAAGTGGTGCCACTGATAGCGGACGGGCTGTTCGACCTGCTGATGTTAAAAATGACCAACATCTACACCAGTAAGAAGCAAACGAAGATCGAGTCCAAGGGTCCGCGATTCGAGCTCGGCGACTTCTGCGTCAAATTGGGCAGCGTGACGATGAGCCAGAATTTCAAAGGCGTCCTGGTAGAGGTGAGCGGCGCTCCATATTTCTCTGAGAAAAATCGTCGGCCCGCGTTCGCCCTCCCTGCCTTCGAACCGCGGACATTTCCGGCTCTTTAAAGTGCACTGAGAAAAATGACCGATTAAATATAATCGGATAATCCAATTACATAATAACAAACGGATATGTCCAATTAAATTGTATATCCGATAAAAAATATGATCGGTTTTCCAAACAAATTTCATCGGATAAATTTCATCGGATGTATCCATAATTTAATCGGAACACGTAATCGGAAAAATTAACCATCGGAAACGCTATTTAATTGGTTTGTCCGATGGAAATTTTTCTCAGTGTGATATTTTCCATCCCGATCGTTCGGATCGACGTGTCGTTTCCGATATTTTCAATTCTGCCTCTATTCCCCTCGTAAAAAGTCTCTCGCGCTTAAAAAATCAGTCTTATCTCCGCGTATAGAGAGCTCATTCGGGAGATCGTTTCGCTTCCACCCTTTGCTCGCCACGGAAACGTAGGTCGTCCTCATTCAAGTCCGGCGGCGAGCAAAACGAGCGAATCGGTTTTCCGCATCTTGCGATTCCGTATATAGGAAATTCGGAAAGAGATCTCGGGATGGACCCTTGCCGCTTCCCCGGTGCCAACGAGCGCGTATATTATCGATTGATAACTCGGTCACGAGAGCTCCCCCTCCCTGCGGTATGCGCGCAAATCGCGTATGTGCATATGCCGGTTATAGATATGCTCTAGGGGAACGTGGACGCCACGCACCCTTCGCGTCCTCGTCGCGCCGCATGGCGAATACGTGTCTCGCGTGTCAAACTCGGCACGCCCGAGATATTTCATGCCGCCGATGTACCGCCGCTGATCAGGAGTGCGCGGGAATAATCGCGTAATTAAGTCCGGATGCCAACGATAAATCGTCCCGTTAGTGCGGCATCATTTCCATTCGTCCTTACGCGTATCCTTTCACGTATTAAAGGAGAGAGACTGGAATTTCGTAACTTTTAAAGACGGAAAAAATTGCCCGTAAAAGTTTCTGAAAAATGAATAAGTGAATTTTTTGGCCGTTTTCAAGTGTAGCCGCCTTCTTGCTCCAGTCGAGAAAAATTCTTTATTCTCTCTCGTCGACAGATCGATATATAATAAAAGGGTTTATGGATGTCAAAACTAATTGAGTCAGTGAAAACAGAAAGGGTACACGTGACAAAATCTACTTGAGGAAACGAAAAACTGTTTTTAAGCGTAATATGAATTTTCCAGCAGGTCTTATGCTGCTTTGTCTTTAACAGGGAGGCCCTTCAAGTATGTTTTTATTAAAAACATTCTTTTGAACATCGTAATTTCACGTCAGAGCCAACTCTCTAAAAGTCAATCAGCGGATTGTCACTAAAAACAGTGAATATTCACTGATTCACAGTTATAGTATATTCAGAATTACAGATTAGAATAAATTAAAAAATATTGTAGTAAAGAAAAGAATTTTTTATAAAAGGGAGGTAATATTTGGAATTTTTAATTCACTGAATAATTCAGTGCTATACTTATAACTGTTTTCAGTGACAATGCACTGATTGACTTTTGGAGAGAAGGATTTATTGTTAACTAAAAAAACTTTAGGCCAAAATGTCGCCACACGTCCCCTTTCTGTTTTCGCTGATTCACTTATCGTTGGAGATTTTTAATATTTTTATAATTAACACCGATGCGCGGACAAGGATTTATTATTAACTCAATTTAAGCCAAAATGTCACACACGTTCCCTTTCTGTTCTCACTGATTCAATTATCGTTAGAGGTTTCTGATAGCTTTATAATTAACACCAATTCGCGCCGAGGCGACAATGATAATTAACATTCATAATCGGATTGATGATCGCTTTCGTGCGTATCGACGCGAGATTGCGGACACGGGCGAAGATTTAGGCACGCATCACCGTGCAGCGTGTGTTTCGCGCACACACGCGAGCACACGTGCCGTCGAACGCGGGCTCTCGGATGCACTGTCGCGTATCTGTAAACATGCAAGATACATACGCGCCCACCGAGATACGGAACGTCATTACGAATTGTACTCGCTTGCCGACGCCCCCGGGGGAGACTAGGTTTGACAGAGACTCACGATCTCGCTCGTGCACAACGCTCGTCTTCTAAAACGATCGCTTTTTTGCTCGTCTATTAATATCGCTTATTTAGCTGTAATAACGTAATCGGCTTGCGAATTATTAATCCGCAAGCTCGAAGGAGTTTCAGCTCGTCGAACCGGCTCAACGCGCCGAGAGAGTTTATCTATAATAGTCTATACAGGGTGTCAAAGGGGTAACCACTAGCTGAAATGTTGTTCCACCGATTACACGATTTCATTGGATTTCATACGCTCTCACCTGATTACAAATAATTTTCACTAATTGCAAATAATTTTCTTATATCCGCGTTTAAAAATAAGAGGTGAAATCGTATTTCTTTGAGCGTAGGGAGGTCCAGGTTCACACCCTGGCTGAGATAATACTTTTCGTAGTAAAATTTCCGCCAGATATGGTCGAATAATATTACTTGTTCGCATATTTCTTTGAATCTACTAAATTTTTATTCACTTCTGCTGAAAAACATTTGCCAGATTTGAAGAAATCGACACGAATTCTCCTCGAAATTCCAGTCTCAATTAAATGAAACTTAGTTAAAGCGAAGAAATCGTTTCTTTGAAATTAAATAAAAGTAAGGTCAGAATTGAAAGAAATTTGTTTAATTTCAAACAAACTTTTCTCCGGGCGTAAATCGTACGGGTGGCGGTCGAATAAACATTATATTTCTCCGGAAGATTTCTTCATCCCGAGAAAAGGGCGACGAACAATACGCGGGCACGACCCTTCGCGCCCGGCCCTCAAGAATCGCGAGGGAAATCCCGAGCTATTTCCTTCCCTTTCTTCGCGTCGACGATCTCGGCCCAGGGCACCGCGGCGTCTCCCCGACGATACGGCTTCCGGTATATCTTCCGCAGCTCTTCTGTCCTCCCTCCCCCCGCCCGCGATTCATCCGCTGCCGTGCGACAGCACGGCACGTACACCACACACTCGCGTATGTACACTGTACACACATTCAGCGACACCAGGGTTTTAAATGCTCCAGCAGCAGCCATTCGTATCGGTAACTGCGCCGTTTGTACAGCGACCGCGACGTCAAATACGTCACGATAACCCCCGACTCTCCCCATTAATTTCAATGCAGCAACCCCCGCGCGCACACGAGAGAGAGAGAGAGAGAGAGAGAGAGAGACTCGCGTTAAATCTACGCTTCCTCGTCGAACCCCCGAACACTTTTCTCCCGGGGAGGCTTCCTGCCCCGGCAACGGCAAACGCTTCCTTCCTTCCGCCCTCTTATTCGCCTTCGCGACTCCCACTTGACTGCAATCACTTATCAGCGCGTTGGACGTACATCGCAAGCCTCGATGACCCAGAAAAACATTTTATCGCCGTTTTTCAGCATCCGCGGAGCGAACTGGGCCTCGTAACGCCGTGACAAACGCATCTCCCCGGTCCGATTCGCGCTTGCGGATCCGCAAGCGCGATTTTTCGCCCGGATCCAGATTCACCGGGCCACAATGCCGAATGTCCGCCGGTATGGTCCGGAATAATGCCATCTCGTCCGTGATTTCGAATCGCTGTGTGGTCGAACCCGCGCACGGCCGAATTGCCGGCGAATTCCGCGGATTTTCGTTTAATTGGCGTCGCTGGGTCCGGAATAATCTCGGGAATTCGAAGTTTCATCTGAGAAGCTCGGTCGCATAAGTGACGTCAGCTATGACGTAACTAGAGTAAAAGGACCTACAATTAATTAGAGAGGATGCCGTTTTCGGTCCGGCTGAATCTTGGGTGACCCGATATTTCTGCGTGAATCTCGTACAGATACTTTTTCCAACTCGGTGAACCGCGCCCTAATAGTTTGAAGGTAGTTAGGTCAAAAATGGTGAAGTGACAGATTTTCCTTAAACTTGCAGCAAAATTAATTTTGATATCAATACGTATGTGTGTAAAATTTGGGTTTGATTTACCGTATAGTTTCCGAGATATAATCACTTAAAATTAATTGTTTTTAACATTTTGCTTATCGCCATTAGCTGCTAAGGTAGAAAACCAGACGCTTGGACGATGATACCACGCTGTTCTCTGATTTAATCCGATTAGTGGAAACTAGTCGGTCAGTACATAAAAGTCACATAATTTGTATATTGCTCAAACGTTTTCACGAATAGACAGTTCTAGAAGCGAAAGGTGCAAAAAGTGCAGAACCACTCCAGCATCCCCTCTATATCTAAGTTTGGGAATTTTTTGGGGGCAAATGAATAACTTGATTAAAAAACACATAAACTACATTATTGTGCACATACTTGACTATAAAAAAAAATATTTTTAGTAGTTATAATTATTAAAAATGGCGGCGTACTGGCACACTTCCGTAATCGCACTTTTTAAGCTTTGCGTGCAACGCTATTCTTACAATTTTTATCCGATTAACTTGAAATTTTAACATGATCTTCTTCTATATATCGCGCAACAAAGTACGTGGGACTTTTGAAAAATATTGAAAACTTTTTTGCAATCACAATTTTTTAAATCAAATTTTTGACCAAAAAAAGGTTTTCTAAAATAGCTGTCATTTTGGAAAAAATGGGTATTTTCTAAAACGGCTACGTAGTTTGTAACTTCAAACAATATAGAAAATAAAAATTTTTGGATTTTTGTTCTAGGGTAAACCATCTCAGAGAAATCCTGCACGCAAAATCGCGTCTTCGGAAAAAAGTCGATTACGGAAGTGTGCCAGTACGCCACCATTTTTAATAATTATAACTACTAAAAATATTTTTTTTATAGTCAAGTATGTGCACAATAATGTGGTTTATGTGTTTTTTAATCAAGTTATTCATTTGCCCCCAAAAAATTCCCAAACTTAGATATATAGTTTTAGGGCCTCAAGGGTGGTGTTACCCCTTAAAACCAGCTTCTTGTCGGGGCAGTAAATCTATATTTAAGTCGATTGTGATGCCAATTAACATTCTCTCTGAATCACCGTGAGGAATTCATCGCGGAAAATATCACCCTAGCCAGCATTCGAATCTGGGGACCTCCCTGCGTGACAGGTCTCTTTACTAATTCGACCACTTAGGGCCCGAGCAGAACGGCTGTCTTGTACTCTTAAGACAATGTTTTATGTTTTAAATCTTTGTCCTAAAGTAACCGCACAATAACTGTGTTGTGTCTTAAGAGTACAAGACAGCCATTCTGCTCAGGCCCTTAGGCGTGTAAAAGAGATTACATTGCTTCTTCGTTTCAATTTATTTTTGGAAAGGAATCTTGAGCGATGCGCAACTTTTCGTGTGAACATTTGCGTTGCGGATATCGACAATATACTTGCCTCCTACAAAATGTAACGAATAACGATCGCGCGAGAAGTTTATCGTCCGGGCGAATTGGTGAAATTGGATTTTAGATTTAAAATTATCGAGCAAATTTTTGCCAGCCGAAGAATAACAGCGCCGCCGGCTCCTCTCTCTCTCTCTCTCTCTTTTCCCCCCGGGCGAATCTTCCCGTCCCCATTTTTCCGGCTTCATTTCGCTTATCGTATTGCTCGGCCGAAGTACCAATTTCGCAGCGAGGGCGATATTAACTTTTAGCCGAGCTTCCTTAACGCAGCCAGGGCTGAGAGGCCGCGCGCGCGCGATGGCGGGCGAAATAGAGAGAGAATTGAAAACAGGACGCGAGACCGACATCCCGACATCGATATCGTCGTAACGTATCCGATCCTGACACATCCAGAAGAGCGATCTCTCGCCCGAGCTTCCCCGAATTGGCCCGCGGCGGTATCCGGCGACGTGTGCGAAACCGAATTTTTCACATTGCTAGGGATTGACGTTTCCATCTAAATGGTAACTCGATCCTCGCGACGCGTCGCCAGCTATTCACTCGATGAGTGTCTCGTCGTCTCTCCGCTTTTACTTATGGATATTCCGTACGACGCTTTCAAGCGGATTATCATAAGCGCGCCGTTCTCCGTCTGCCGTCTGTCGAAGTTGGCCGCGCGGGTCCGCTGATTACACGTCCGTTTCCTCCCACGACTCCCACATCAACACGCGGCCGTAAGCCGGATTACGCGAGAGACGTACGAGGTCGGTGTGTCGCGGACGTTCCGTCTACGGGGTCGTAAAACCCCGGGGCCCGCGGGCGACCGCGGCCGAGGGGCCGCCGCCGCGAGCGTCTGTCGTCGTCTCCCCTGATAAGCATTAGCGATATCGCGCCTCGATTCGACATGCGTCGCGATCCGACGCGGTACCGAGGCGGGGCGTAATCCTGCGTTATCTGCCTTTCTCTTTTATCAATTTTACATTTGCGGCTGCCCAGGTCGAGTACAGACCGTGCATCGTGGCGGCGAGCGCGTGGGAACTGATACGCGAATTTCTTCAGGGATTCCTGGGCTCCGCTGTGTCCAATCAAGCGCCGCAGTACCTACAGGTGAATATCCGCTGGAAAATTGCGTCTTCGCGTTGACTAGAGACGCGCGAATCGAGGATTTTTTTTTTTCCTTTACGTCGAGTCGAGTCGAATTTTTCGAATCGCAGCAGTGAAAAATTGCACTCGAATCGTAGCAAATGGAATTAAATCGAATCGTTGGGGGATTTACATTTTAATTAATAATGTAATTAGTAATGTATAATGTATGTATATTAAATCATCATGGGCTGAATTTTGATATGTAAATTCAATATTATCTAGTTTTGATTTCATTAGAATTACGTATAAAATTTGTGAATAATTTGATGAAAGGAGCGTCTTTATCTCGCAAAATGTAAACTTGAGGTTTTTTTTATATATATATATAAATGTTGCAGAACCGAATGAACGAAATTTATCAACCGATGGACACGATACAGCAGTATCTAGAGCACTTCGGTCAATACAGGAAAGCCACAGGAGTGATTTAAGGAGGACCGTCGTGGCTACTTGGGCCGTATTATTTATTTCGTGACGTTAACAGCGAGATCGATCGGGGATTCTACCGATCCTGCTATTATTTATTATATTATGGTCTGCGCCGTGTAACGACATCGCCATTCCCCGCTACATATTGTAATATTTACGTTAATTTCCCACCGCGGGGAGATTTGTATTACGTTTCATTTAAATGAGATGAGTAACGAAAATTTTTTAGGATTAGCAATTTGCATAATATTTCACAAAATTTATTGTAAGGTTCCCGTCTGAAATTCACACGGCCCGGTTTTTCATCCCTGTTTCAACTCCGGTTTATTTTTTATGAACCAGGTAAGGCTAGAAGTGTACCGCTCTCGATTTAATTTAATTTCGTTTAATTTTATTTAATTCCGTAACGCGCAATATGTATGTATTGTGTGTGTTGCGGAATTATATGGAAATTTCAGAAATATGTAGTTCGCAAAATAACAATGCGACATTATGCGCCGTCTGTGGGGGAATGTGGGAAAATGCGAGCTGAGCGACCGACAAAATGTCGATAATAAAATGATCACGGGAGCCCAGGTTGATTATTTGTCGTCGATAAGTTAACTTCCTCGTTAGTGAGATTTTAGAGATAAATTTTATTTATATAACAGAACGCTTTTTTCTCAGTTATGGTAAAACGCGGTATTCCTGCGACGGGGCGAGTAATGTCCCAGTAAACACCGAGCAACAGTTACGTTACATTTATGTTACAATTTCTCGCTCAACAATGTGAATGTAATATAACACACGTGTTATACGTGTTACATTTACATTGTTGAGCGAGAAATTGTAACATAAATGCAACGTAACTGATGCTCGGTGTTTATTGGGTTATCGCTCCGACGCGTGCATTAGTATTTTTTGAGGCGATTTCGGAATTATACAATGTATAGAATCTATAGTATACATACCAATAACATTGTTATTAAATTTTTATCAGGAAAACGCTATCACGATTGCTATAGTTTCAATTAATTATAAATTCTTTTGCAACTAAGATTATTAATTTCTTTTTTCAGAATTATGTCTTACGTTATTAAACTCTAACAGTAAAGCCGGGATTACGATGAACTTAACGTAACGGGACGCGACGGGACGTGAAGTAACGTGAAGTGAA
>NW_011967190.1:1284162-1317113 GCF_000949405.1 Vollenhovia emeryi
CACAGCGTGCGAGAGAGTGAGACAGAGCATGGCTCTGTCGCACTCTGCTCTCCGAGGACAGCCGAGGCGCTCGGCGGCCCCCCACCATCGGCCACGGTGGCTGTAGCGGCTTTCATCTGGGAGGTCTGGCCGGGAGTAGCGACGGAGCGGAACCGGAACGGACGGCGACGAGGAGGTGCTCGACTCGCGGTAGTGCGCGGCAGGACGGCAGTGTGTCGGACGGTGTCCTCTACGCTGCTCCACGCTGCGCGAGTCGACCGCATTAACGACGATGGAGGTGAGGACTCGCCGGGAAATCGTCGTCGCGCGAAAGCGGCGCCGTGCGTGCTCGCGTACTTATCCTCCTTTTTTTTTGCTTTCTCTTCCAGATCGAGATCGTGTCGGCGAAATCCTCGAAGCTGATAGCCAACGTGAACGTGAGTGGCGACGGTTAACGAGTGACGTCCTGGCGCGACGGCGAAGCCGGGACGTTCGCTTTCGAGTTCGATTAGAATAAATGGAGATCCGACGTGTGATCCACGTAAGGCGTACGAAGCGAGTGAACTTTGTCACGTCGTTGCGTTTTTATCGTAGGTGAATCCGAGCACCACGATAGGCGAGGTGAAACAGCAGTTGTACGAGACGTGGAAGGCACCGTACGTTCAGAGGCAATGTCTGAAGGTAGAACCTAAGGGGAAGGCACTGTCCGACTCGGAGACGATCAAATCCCTGTCGCTGAAGGCGGGCGGGAAGTTGTACTACAAGGATCTCGGTCCTCAGATCGGTTGGAGGACTGTATTCCTGGTGGAGTATGCGGGACCTCTGCTAGTATATCTCTGGCTGTATCAGCGTCCCTGGCTGTTCTACGGACACGTGGACACCAATAATTTTCACTATGTAGCTAAGTGAGTCGCTCAGTCAATTGTACGATGCTTCAATTATGCTCTATATTTGTAATACAGGCGTTTCTCCTGTGGTACTGTACGTAAGAAATCGTTTCTTTCTCTTTTTCTGCTTTAGTTGGGCGGCAGTCGCCTGGACGGTGCACTATGCGAAGCGTCTCTTGGAGACTGTATTTGTCCACCGTTTCAGCCACGCAACAATGCCGTTGCGTAATTTGTTCAAGAATTGCTCCTATTACTGGCTCTTCGCTATGTACGTGGCGTATCACACGAATCATCCATTGTACACGGCTCCCTGCGCGGGACAGGCCTGCGTCGGAGCAGCGATATTCGCGCTGTGCGAGCTGGGCAATCTCAGTATCCATTTGGCGCTGAAGAATTTGAGACCACCGGGCACCACGGTCAGGAAGGTCCCGATGCCGACCGGCAATCCCCTCACCATGCTCTTCAACTTGGTCTCCTGTCCCAATTACACGTACGAGATCGGCAGTTGGATCGGCTTCACCGTGATGACATCGTGTCTTCCAGGTGCGAAACTGAAACCTCGAACGTTTGACCTTTAACATATGTATGCAAATGAAGTTGCCGTACGATGATTCGTATGTTTTAATTTGCAGCTGGTCTGTTCATGCTCGCGGGTGCATATCAAATGACCATGTGGGCACTGGGCAAGCACAGGGCGTACAAGAAGGAATTCTCGCACTATCCGAAAAACCGCAAAGCCATCATTCCGTTCGTCCTCTAAGTTAAGACGTTTGTTTCGCAGAATAATGAGTCGGTGAACGCGCAACGCTACGTTAATCTTATTTTGTTGATGTTTTTAGTCTTTGAGAGGAATATTTAGATTAAGTGATGGGTATATTTAGCAGCTACGGCGAGTGTCGCAAGCACGCGACAAATGATAATGTTTCTAGTAACATTCGTAAAGAACCAAAAATACATTCTTTTGTTCCACTTTTTTTTTATTTTTATACAAGTCTTAAGGTGGGATTCGTTTTACTATCTATAATGAAATAATATATCTTATGAATATAGCGCTCTTATTTCTCTAAATAAATATACATACGTATATACAATTACAATTTAAACATATGTATACGTATACATACAAAATTATTTTTACTAAACGTAAGAGACATGCTGAAGCACATTTAATCTGCATTGAAAACTTTACATTACTCGAAAATCTCTAAGAAAACAATTAAATGTCACAAATTTGTTCAAGCCGATATCTTTTCTCCCTCCGTCTCTTCGCAAGGAACTTTGCTTAATAATTGTTTGATATCTTCCTTCAGTGCTAGAATAATTTGCTGATATTCCTGCATTTGCTGCGTATATTTCTCCTCCAGTTCCTTGTATCCACGATACGCTTGCTCCAAGACTTTTCTCGCTTCCGCGGGCCGCACGTTTTTTTGCGTTAGACCCAACAGACTCTCCATATGCAGAATGTGTTGTCGCGCCTCCTTCAACTCTTCCCTCAGCGCGTTCAATTCCACAATGAGCATGCTGTTCTCCGTCATTTTCAAATCTTTGTCGCCGACAGACCTGTCCTGGAATACCTGCTTTTTTAGAGACGCGATGATCTTCTCCAGATGATCCCTCTGCCTGATGAACTCGCACTGCGCATCGACATCCGCTTTGTGGCTCTGCAGAAGCTCCTCGTCCGCGCTGTATTTGTGATATAAATTGATCACCGCCGTTTTCAGGGCGTTCGGCTCCTGTACGAGTCCCGAAGCGTCGAGAATGTCGACGCGAATTTTTCGCAACGTCTGCCGACACCCCTTGTTTCTGTGCATCTCGCGCTCGATCTCTTGGCGCGCGGCGCGCGACTGCTCCCGCGCTTCGCGCAGCTCCAGCCCCAAATTTTCATTAGTCTTGCGAAGACTCGTGAGCTCCTCCTCCGTGTTCCGAATATTATCCTTCAACTCCTGTATCTCCCGATCCCTCGGCTCTATCTGGCTCTTCAGCTCGTCAATCTTATAGTTCAGCACGAACTTGAACTTCTCCAACTCCTGATTCGTTTGCTTCATATCGTATATCTGTTGCTCCTTGCTCTGAATAGTGGTGTCCCTCTCGGCGATCTCCTTCTTCAGATCCGCTATCTGCTTCTCGAGATCCTGTATATTCTTGTGGAACTGCGCGTATTCGCCCTGCACCCGATGCACCTGCCTCTTGAGATCGTCCACGTCCCTCTGGCTGGCCATGAATTTGTTTCGCATCACCCCGGCCTCCCCCTTCAGCTTCAAATTGATCTGCCTCTCCTCGTACAGGAGGTTCTCGTGCCTCGTACGTGTCTCGAGAATCTCACGATCCGCGTCGTCCTCTATCTGCGCCATCAGACGCTCGTGAACGCGCCCCTTGTGCGCCATCTCGTCGGCCGCTTCCTCCAATTGCACCTTCCTCTCGTGCAGCAAAGCTTCGTATCTCGTCACGGTCCTCCGTAGCTCTTCCGCGTCACGTCTCTCAAGATTCTTCAGTTGCGTCTCGTAACTCTCTCGCATGGCATTGGTACGTTCCTCGAACGCCTGGTACTTGTTGTACTCCACAATCAGCTTGGCCTCGTAATTGTTTTCCATCTGTTGCATCGCCTCCTCGTGGGTCGCCTTCATCTTGACGATTTGCACGTTCATGTTGTTGATCTCGTTCACATGGTCCTCCTGAAGATTCTCGATCTTATCGCGCAGCTCCTTAATGGCCTCGCAGTAGCCTTGGTGCACGTCGCGCAGTTTATCGTTGTGCTGAACGTCGATCTGCCGCAGCCTGTACGCGTGCTCGGTCTCCAGCTCCCTCAGCCTCACCGTCAAATTCTTGATGCTGAGTATCTTCTCCTCCAAATCACCCTTACCGATTAATACTTCGTTCGTGTACGGCAGATCGCGGCTCATCTTCATGACTTGCCCCTCGGGGGAGTACAGCTTCCAAATACACAAACTACCGTCCTTCGCGACCGAGATTAGGCAGTTTTCGTTGTAAGACAGCGCGATCTAAGAAGAAAGGAAGCGATCAAAAAAAACGATTTGTATTTTGATTAAATTTTGCGCGTTTTTAAATTTAATTTATATATTAATTTATTCTCCATCTATTTAGAGGAAGGAAGAAACTTGAACGGATTAAGAAAAGCAATCGTACTTTATTCCGTAAATTATCCTGTAAATATTTAGAGGACGAGAAATACCTGCGTAATATCGACGCAGTGCATATGGAAGTCCGTTGACTCGATCGGAGTTTGAAGCGGGCTTTTCAACGAGATGACGATGCCACCGGGGGAAGTTATGAACAGCGTCAGGTCATCTTTCCCCATGATCATTTGCTGCATTTCTCTGCCGGGCAATCGGAACTCTCGCGCGATCTAACAAGGGACAAACGAAAGATCTTCCAGTTTCCAAAAGGAACACGACGGCATAATTTGAAGAGTAATAACGAGAGATATCGAAGACGTACGGCGTTCTCCTTGATCTCGCGTATGTGATCGTCCTGCGCGATGCAGTAGACGAACGACGCGTCCGAGGAAAGGGCGATGTCGCGTAGGGCGAAGCCCTTCCAGATGAACTCGCCGGACCGCACGCCGGTGTTCATGTCCCACTCGTATATCGCCCCCTCCGCGCCCATGCTCAACATCTTCAGGTCGGTCTGCGACCAGAGAAGAGCCTTCACCTTGCCCGTGTGCCCCTTGAGGATGAAGGGATTGTAGAAGCCGATGGTGGTGTACACCTGCACGACGTTGCCGTTGACCGCGGCGAACAGGTGGCCGTTGTAACTGAAACGAACCGTCCTGCAGCTCCTGATGGCGATCTCGTGCATCGCCAGCAGGTCGTCGATCAGGATGCTCATGAAGCGCAGTTTGTCGGTGAAGCCGATCAGGCAGAAGAGCCCCATCGGGTGCAGCGCGACGCTGGATATATCCTCGTCGTATTGCTTGAGCATGATGAGGCTCTCGGTCTCGAAATCCCACAGCCGGACGCTACGATCGAGCTCGCCGCACGTCATGAAGATCGGCTTCCACGCGCACATGGCGAGACCGCTGATCGGGCCGTGATGCAATGGCTCGCCCATGATATTCAGCTTCTGCGGCTCCGGGTCCATCTGCAGGTCCGGACCCCACAGCGTCGCGTAATACAGCTGGGACCAGCCGGCGGTGACGATCAGCCGGTCGAAGCTGGGATTCACGTTGATCGTGTTGATCCTGTAGAGGTCCGGGTTATCGTCCCTCGACACTCGCTGCGGAATCACGTAGACGTTTCGCCTCACGTACTTGTACTTTCCCTCTTTCTCGTAGAGCACCACCGTCCCGGCGCCGTGCGAGTACGCGAATCCGCGTGGGAACGCGATCAGGCAGGCCACGTTCTGCTGCCAGCTAACGTCGTCGCCGGCCTCCAGCGTTATCTGCGAGCCGGTGGCCGCTGGCATAACGTACTCCTCGCGAATCTTGAGGTTCATCGACACCGTGTCCGACATCCTGTACACATTCTTGAGATCGCCGTTCTCCAGGTAGAACGCGCGGCCGTCCTCGGTGCCGACCAGCAGCCTGTCACCGTCCAGCCAGGCCATCGAGCAGACGAGGAGGTTCTCCGCCTTGGCGAAGCCGTACGGCCGCCACACCGTCTCCGAGACGGTGAGGAACTTGAAGGTGTAAGGACCGCCGACCGCCACCACCGTCGCGTCCGACGGATTGCAGGCCAGCACCGCGGCGAGCGCCAGCGGGTTTTGCGGATTAGCCAGGTTGAACGTCGACTCGACCTTGCCCTTCTCCCAGTTGTAGAAGAGCATCGTTTGATCGGGCTCGCCGGTGATCGCCACCAGGTTCTTACTGTCGAAAGTGAAGCCCAGACACGTGAATCTGCTCACTCCCGGAGCGTCATAGGGTATTCCGAGTAGCTTCCTGCGCTTCAATGAATTGATGTCGTAAACGGAAATCGTAGGCTTGTCCCCTACTTCGGATAGAGCAACGTACTTCCTGAAATTTCAGATTAATTACAATTATTCATGCGCGAGAAGCAGAAAGATTGAAATCTATCCGCTGTCTTCTGAAGCGATCTCTCCGTTTTTCATCCTCGTATTCTAACGATCATTATGTTGATTTATGTCAAAGTAAAAAGTATGAGGGTTCGCTTTAATTAACGTTTCACTCTCACATTCGGAGAATGAGTCCTTATTTTATTTTTTATTTTTTTACAGGCAAGTGTGCTTTCGATGTATGTCAAGTTCGCTCACTTGTTAGGCGAGATGCAAATAACGTTTGCGTGACACTTGTCGGCCAGTCGAATCAACTTCTGCTGACGCTGGAGGACGTTGTGGATCGCCAGTGCATTGCCAACCGGATACAAAATCTCCGCGTCCGTGACGTAATGTGCGTTGCCGGCGATGTCAGTTTTCAGGCCGTAGAAAACGCGCGTTTGCAGGGACACGGCCATCTCGCTCGAGAGCTTCCTACGAAGAGTCAACAATAATGTCTCTCCTGCATGCGAAACGAACGGTTTCCCCCCTCGACCGTGTTCTCCACGATTTTCTCGCGATTTCTCCCCTTTTCTTCTTCCTCAATGCCCGAGAATAGACATGCTCCATTTCGTGAATCGGATTAATAGAGTTGTTTACATCTCCCAGGTAACATCCTTGGAAAAAGCTCACGCGTGCCAGGATTTCAGTCAGGATGTAGAATAATACGTTGCTTCGGGCAATTCGTTTCTGGGTTTTTGAAGAAACCATTTGTTTTCCGAAATTACGTTTCGAGGCCTTCGTGCGGTTTCCAAGGTGGAAATAAGTACGGCGGCATTTTTAGGATCATATCAAGATAGACTTGGCTTGTCTAACAATGAGCAGAAGTCTCTATTTTTTGTCGCATAAAATGTGATTTGGCGACGGAAACTGAGAAGACCCTAGTGGAAAAAATTTCTACAAATAACTACAAAAATATGAAATAGAAATGTGTAGAAATTCTTATATCTTCGTTGAAACATTTAGTTTTTTTGTAAATATATCTACGAAATAATACCACAAATTACAATGTTCGCAAATCAAGAAATTATTGCAAGTTGTATTTCACGAAAATGCACAATTTTGTAAAAATTAGTACAAAACTTTATTAGTTTTGTACTAATTTTCATGTTGACTTTTTTATAACATTTTAAATTTACATAGAATTTCTTAGATTCTGGCAGTATATATTTTTTTTTTTAGAATTTTGTAGAATTATTTTCAGGGGAGGAAGAGAGAAATCTTAATTTATTTAGATTATTAATTGGTAATCGACTGCGCGTAACTTTTGCGCCTTTTGCGTTTTAAAATCGCCGTTTACAATCGTCTACAGTGAATCCGTGGATTAAAACGCGAGGTTTTACTGTAGAGGGGCAACCTCGGGCGAACCAAGGCGAACTTTCATGACTATCGAGTAATTGAAGGGCATTGACGTTATCGACAGTCGATATAAGAATTAAAAACTTGCTGCGTTGAATTCCTGACTTATTACACGAATATTTCAGATTTGTAATACACGTTTACGAAATGTCGGGACGATAATGAACCGTAAAATTGATATTTTGACACAATCGTCGAAAGCTTTCGCAAAGTTTGTATGAAGACTGAGAAACGAAGCTCAGAATTCGACCAATCGGATAAGTTTGATTTGAATCCGTTTCGCTCCGATTGGTTAAATTCCAGTCTCCAGCGCGTAACCCGATACAGGCTTAAGGCTGTCAGTCTTCGATAGTATCTTGTCGATGATCGAGGAGGCGCAACGAGAAACGGTCGCAAACGGTTCGGAAATCGTTTTGCTCGAAACCGCCGTGTGTTTTGGCGCCAAATCGTTCGGCCGTCAGGAATTGATGTGAAAGTCTTGGACCGGTTGATCCGGTTGATCTAATCGCGCACGTCGACACCAGGTAAATTGTCTTCTCCCGTCGAGGACTCGACGTCGCTTCCCCGCGGCACTGTAACCTAACGTTGATCCCCGTTTCCAAGGTCAGTTCCTCGTCGGAGCCGAAAAGACGTCGCTCGGAAGCTTCGCCGGTGCGCACTTGGTTCTCCCGTTGATTTCCCCCGGAAAAATGGAGGACTCGACGACGGCGCGTCTCAAGAAGCTCGTGGCGGACAGCAACGAGGCCCTGGAGCTCAGATTAATCCGCAACCTCGACGACCTGCACTCGGAAGAGGCTGTCTTCAAGCCGGAGATGACTTATCAGGTGTTCGGAGACAGGTTCGTCGCTGCTACGTTAATTTATTAAAATTCACGCTTCGTCAGTTACTACGCACAAAAAGTTACTTATGAATTTATTTGTATATATCTTGTATGTATAAATTGTCATCCTTGTTCTCTTTGTCCTTTACAGGGAGATAATATTTGGTTATCTGGACTTGAAAATACAGCTGTTCTACTCGGCAGGTTGCTTGGAAACGTATCTGGGTATAGAGTATACGGAGAAGGTAAACGCGAAGCACGAGGGAGTCGAGGCCGACGAGGTGCTGTCAAAGATCGCGCCGAAGCTCGCACCTGAGTTTCACTGTAGCTTGGCCACCTTCACCAAGGCACTCGCCAAGGACGATACGTTCACACCGTACGGAGAATTGATACACTCTTTCCTGCTGGACGGTATCTAACATCCTTTAATTTGTATATGTCCGATAACTTTAAAGCTACGATCACTTATACATTTTCTTGTTGCGTTACGTAGACGAGGGCACGACGAGACAGTTTGTGGTCTACAAGGCGGACATGAGTTACAAGGGATTCCGGGAGTATCATCAGAGGATCCAAACGTTTCTTCTTTGGTACATAGACGCGGCTCTTTTCATCGACCTCGACGACGAGCAGTGGCAGTATTTTAATTTGTAAGTACAACTCGACGCTACCCGATCCAGTAAAATAAAATTGCACACAACGAACGTCCTCGTTAAACGAACATTTTCCCGAAATAGATTCGAAAAATATACCACGCCTACTGGTAGCACTCGATACATGACGATTGGTTTCGCCACTGTGTATCGATATTACGCCTATCCGCAGCACATTCGGCCGCGCATCGCCCAATTCCTAATTTTGCCACCATTTCGAAGGATAGGTCTTGGCAAACACTTGTTGCAAGCGATTTATCGCGAGTACATTGGAAGGCGTGAAGTTAAGGATATGACAGGTAACGCGGAAGAATATTTGCCAGAGACGCGTCGTGCGTTAACGACTGTATTTTAATGAGCCTGCGTTTCCAGTGGAAAGTCCGTCCGAGGTATTCCAACGGCTACGAAACTACGTTGACGCCTTGAACTGCAGCACACTGCCCAGTTTTGCGCCAAAGCGTTTAAAGCAGGGTTTCGACAATGAAATGGTCGTTGAGGCTAGGAACAAATTCAAGATAAACAAGGTATCTACATGCGAAAGCGCCATTCATGTTTAATTGCCTCCGCTTTTTCTCCTTTATCTCACTTGTATGAATATCTTGTCCACAGAAACAGGCCCGCGTGGTGTACGAGATCCTGCGATTGCTGGCGACGAATGTCGCGAATCCGGAAGAATATCGGGCGTACAGAATAGACGTGAAGAAAAGACTGAATATACCGTTTAAGAGAAAACAGAATGAGGAGCTGAAAATAGAGCGCGCGTTGAAGAATTCCACGGACAAGAGCACGTACACGAACGGTAACGGTCTGCCGTCTGACGAGCAGCGCAAGGAGATACTAGAAAAGGAATACCGGATCCTGGAGGAGGAATACAAGGTGGTCATCAAGCGATTGGAGTACGATTCCGAACTGTAAAATGTGCTAATTGAGAATACGATGAGGAAATTTTTTAAGCCGTGAAGACTAAATATGTCGATAATTTTCACCATTTTATATTTGTGTACAGATGTCTCTTCTTCATTAAATTTATCTTGCTTTTCTATCTCTCACGATGTTCAATTGTTCATTCGATACTTTCGACGAGCACGTGCTCGACTCGCTCAGGTCGTCGGTACTCGTGTCACCTCACGTTCCGTCAAAATGGTTAAGTAGCCGCCAGTGCGGATTCTTGAAAATTCCTAGTATCCGGATTCGCCGTCGTCGTCAACCAAGAAATAGAACGGTACGGTAAGGATCGTGATTATTCGCTATGTCGAATACGCATGGGGATTCCACGTCATCGGATTATCCGTACCCACGATGCAATCCGCGTCTAAACGTTCGAGCAAAGTGAGAACGGTTGATTATAAATTATGGTAGCGCGGCGGGTAGAATGCCGTCTCTCGTCCCACGAATCTCATGTCGAACCTGAACCAGACGCCGTCCGAGGAGGCCACGCTGCTAGCCCGGGGTTACAAGCTGATGAAGAAGCTCGGCGAAGGCTGTTATGCAAAAGTTCGTATCCTGATTTTAAAAAACCTCTATTATTCTCCTCGGGCACTTCAGATAACAAAGTTAATTGTCTCGTATTTATTCCAGGTGTACTTAGCCGAGTACAAGCCGGAACACGAGTCGGAGAAGAACAGCACCTTGGCCTGCAAGGTGATCGACACCGTGAATGCACCAAAAGATTTCGTCCGCAAGTTCCTGCCGCGCGAACTGGACATTCTGGTGAAGCTGAACCATCCGCACCTCGTGCACGTTCACAGCATTTTCCAGAGGCGCACCAAGTACTTCATATTCATGCGCTTGGCTGAGCACGGCGATCTGCTTGATTTTATACTGAAGAACGGCGCGGTGGCGGAGAGTCAGGCCCGCGTGTGGTTCCGGCAGCTCGCTTTAGGTATCGCGATACCTCTGTCTTAAGGAAACGTTAACTTATTGAGCATATCAATCGCGGTTAAAGACGATAAGCTAAGCCAGTGCGAGCTCGACATATCTAAGCGGGTGCTTTTCCTAACGCACATTCACTTTCCAGGTCTCCAGTATCTACATGAGATGGAAATAGCGCATCGCGACATCAAGTGCGAGAACGTTCTCCTCACGTCGAATTACAACGTCAAGCTGGCGGACTTTGGCTTCGCTCGTTGCATGATCGACAGCCGTGGCAAGCGCGTCCTGAGCGACACGTACTGCGGCTCGCTGTCGTACGTGGCGCCGGAGATCCTCCGCGGTTACCCGTACAACCCGAAGATATCCGACATATGGTCGCTGGGCGTGATCCTCTACATACTGTTGAACAAGGCCATGCCGTTCGACGAGGACAATATAAAGCGGCTGTACGAGCTGCAGATAGCGCGCAAGTGGAAATTCCGCAGCAAAGTGATGGGCAGTCTGACCGATCACGTGAAGAAGCTCGTGACCAACCTGCTCGAGCCGGAAGTGTCGAAACGCTGGCGTTTGGATCAGATCGTACAGAGCGACTGGATCGCCATGGATCCGCGCCTTCTGGTGCTCACGCCAGCGGAGCAGATCGCGCTGAACAACGCGATCGAGGAGCGCAAGAGATACGAGGAGAAGTTCTCGAAGAGGGAACCGGTACGGGCGGAGAGCCCAATCGTACAATCGTTGCTCCTAAGCATTCTTTATAAGTCCAAGTGCCTTTTAGTGTCGTTTCCGTCGTATATCATGCTTATGATGCGCAGAATGATGCTGGTCATGCACTTGGCGTACACGCGCATCTTGTTGTACATTCGATTGCGAGACTAAACCGGAATAATTTTGCGAAACGCGCTTTTGCCGTCGAGCGTATCGACTTTCTTACGTTTCGTAGATCAAGTCTATAATTAGGGAGAGCACGCGAGTGATGTCACAAAATTACGAAAGTGACTGATTTTCAGAGACGACACAAAATCGAGGAGACAAAAAAGAACGAAGAGCACAAAAACCACGAATTGGAAGAGATCATGGTTCTCAAAGACGTCACGAAAGTACGTGTCATTATGATTAATTACTATACTAATATTACAGGTAATATTAAACTCTTTTATCCTTTTCTCAGGCGACAGTTTCCACGGTAATACCCATCAAAGTTTAACTTAAAAATTGGCCCTTCCTGATCTCCGTAATATTTGCTTCTTTACATCCTTGTGTAGCATTCGTGATAATAAACTAGCAATAATTTGATGCGTTGCAATTCAATATATATATTTTTTTTCGACGCAGTTAACACATACAATTAATATCTACAAATTTTCTTCTCCCTTTTTTTATTTTAAGCTACTGCAAGTAACGAGAAATATATACGTGAGAAAAGTATTTATAAATGTACATTTTCTGAATATGAATCATCTCTCCGCGAGAAAACTTACTAAAGAACACTTTATGTATACTAGTTACCTACATATCGTGCTTTTAAAACAATCGTACTGTTTTCCGTTGTCGCTTTGACATAGTAATTAGCATCGAGAGTGAAGGTCTCTACTTGTCCTTCCAGAGATATTTTAAAAATGTGCTCAGGACCGAAGAGCCCCCCGAGATTCCACATACCGTCGGATCGTATTAGCAGATGTTGATCACTCGGCGTCTTACTGACCACAAACGAATCTGAGCCCGGCAAAACGTATTGCTCGAGCTCGTTCCATGCGTGATAACGCAGTATCAAGGTTTCCTCGGACAATCGCAAAAAAATCCACAATGAATTGTCAATCGGTTCCATAGATACTTCAAATATATCAGGAACGTATAATCCTGTCAAACATTATTTTGTATAACGTTACAACAATCTTCACTGCTAATATGACTTTACAGTAAAGAATATTTCTCTTTAAGACTTACCTGCTACCTGATGAAACTCTTCCGTGTCGATATCGGAATAAATCGAGACGAAATCTGTCGACACTAATACCAAAAGCACAGTACCGTCCAGCAGTATCCGTTTCTTCGTCGTAAACTCACTGACATTTGTACCGGCTACAACGTTCAATAATTTCGTGTCGTTACAATACGAGGAAACATTTTCTGACTCGCAAAGACAAGCGCTGTTAAGATTCATGTACTTCACGTCCTCAGAGTTAGAAATGTTAGAAGCGATTTGCAACGCATCCTCGTTCACCGCTTCAAACTTGCTCACGTAGATAGCACGATCTGCATTTGGAACAATTGATAACATTTTGTCGAATTATCAATGATGAGCGCCGTTTAACGATCTAAATGTAACTTACTTTGCAATGCGGTCGTTATGCCTTCCGTCAATGCGACGACTTTCGTCATTCTATTCAAGACGGTGTCTATTTTATTTGGATCGCTAATATTTCCCAATCTCACCCTTTCGTAGAGTCCGCCGATTGTGATATTTCCGTAAACTTGAAAACTGTTTCTGAAATCCAGCTTACTTTCTACCGTCTGCACCGCTTTACGTTTTTTCATTTGCTTGTTTGTTAGCTCCGCCAGATTTATGTCGTTCATAGTGCCATTGATAATAAGGGACGGTGCATTAAGCTGGCCTTGTATCCTCTTGGTGCCGGATAGCGTTTGATTTCCGGACTTTAGTAACGCGTCGTCGACGTCGCGACCCATAATCGTACCTTTGACGCTAAAGAGAAAAGCTGAGTTTTTAGCAATATCGAATGTCACCTCGGCAAAAATGTCAATTACCTCAAATTGGACGAAGTAATGTTGTTAAAGGTCTTTCGGCCCTTAATTGTATACAACTTCTGACATCTTTGTGTTACAGCGTACTTGGTAAAGTTCGAAAAGTTTCTATCTAATGGCTGGAGATTTTTAGTTGTCAAACCCAATATCGTTTTCTTCGCGGTGACAATATTCTTTTCTGCGTCACGCCTAACGATATCCGTTTTTAAATCGATACCATTAAATTTACCATCCCACTTCATATTATCTAAGAATAAAAGAAATAATTTATCTTTTCTTTTTGACGGTTTTAAGAAAACAACAGTGTTGTTCTCTATTGAAACTGCCTTACTTATATACAATTCTTCAAAGTGCCATGTAGCATCTATAATTTGCGGCGTATTTCTCATCAACGTATTAGTCAGCAAATTGTTGAAATTCGAATCTGAAGACCGAATAGTTGAATTACTCTTTGCATTTATAATAGGCACCTCGACATTCTTAAACGACGAAGCTACAGTGATGGTCTGGTCTTTCGTTTTGCTTAAAAATCTGGACGTCATGTCCGACCACTCTTTTACATTCAACGAATTATTAGCATTCTAGAAGAACGATTAAACTTTTAGTTAATATTGCCTTATTTTTAAGTAAGTCAAGCTTTTATTTCATCGATGTTCTTACCGTTAGGATGAGATTTCCTTCCAGAGTCATGTTTTCAAGGTTTATATTGCTACCAGATAAAACTGTATCTTGATTTGCCATCCATACATTCTCAGATAATTGCTTCAGATTTATATCCCTTATATTTTCTACGGCTGGTTCCTCTAAAAATCTGGCTGATCCTGAAATAGAAATATTTGCACATCATTTAAAATCTTTTCGCCATAAAATATAACTACTAAATCCTGTCACTGTGTACCTCGTATAGTAAATGTTGCTGGTGTTTCGCTCGCGACGTAACCAAAGGTCTGAGGCACGCTTATCGCATCTGCACTCAAGATCGTGGAAATCCGTTTTGGACCCAAATTGAGATGCGAATCTAAATGCGAAAGTTTTAACGTCGAGCGGGAAGCGTGCACGTTGCTTGATGTAAAACCACGAGCTGCACAAAAATTAAAAGAAGATTACGCGTTAAATTCTCATTCATTTCTAATTAATGGGAAATATTAGACGTTGAACTTGCCGAACGCTACGTTTCCTAAAGATATCGGGTCGTCCACCTTTAGTACATTTTCCATGAATGATTGTATACTTATGTTATTGATTTTTCCAATGTCGCTATCCCCTTTTATGACTACATTCTTCACTCTTCTAGGTAAAGACAGATTAAAGTAGGCTGGCGTTTCGAGATTGTTAACGACGAGCTTTGCAATATTTATCGGTCCTCTGACGCTGTTTATGCCTATCCAGTCCTTTTCAATTTTCAAGTCTACATAATATAGATTAATAATATATTATAAATATATATATAAGCACAAGTACATTATAAAAACTTAGACGAAGTTATTTTTACATCTTCGATTTGTTCCCTGAATGTTTGACGCTAGTACATTTCTCACGATGACTCGTCCTGCGAATAACTTTGCCGAAAAGTCAACGTCATGTAAAGCTAACGCCGAATCGAAGACTGTTGTATTCAAATTATGAGCTCCGAGAACGTGCGAGACATTTAAATTTTTTACAATTAAATCGCCCATTTTTATTGAAGAAGTTGTAATGTCCGGGCTGATGACTTCTGCAGCACATAACGGAATCGTCAATCTGCAAGTATACATTTTTAGAAAATCCAAGATAATCTTGTACGCTTAGTGCAGCAAAGAAGTGTGCGTACTTTTGAACGGGAAGATTTTCATAAACAGCGCTTGGCAAAACAACACTGTTATTCGTGGATTTTGTACCAGAAATAACGACAGTTTCAGCAGAATTTTTCGTTACCCACATCGTGGTAACATAATCCCACAGAGTCACGTTGCTCCAGTGCTGAAAGTGAAAATGTAAAATAAATTTGAAATCAACACATGTGCATACACGCGCATCGATATAGATTTTGAAATAAGTACCGTTTTGTTACTGGATAATATCAAATGCGCCGGCACATTCGAATCTAGCGGTACGCTATTCTCCAAGATTTCTTTCACGGACAGCCCGCGAGGTCTGACGATATCTTTAGCTTTGACGAAGTTTCTGAATGTCACGTTCTGCAGGAAACGATCACCGTGCACTGTCAACGGTGTAAGAATCTCTCTCAAAGGATTAAATTTTTCTATTCCTTCGCCTGTTAGTCTGCCGGACATTTGGACGAGTCCTGTAACTCTCACTTTCGCAACGGTCAAACCGTTCGTTAAAGTAGTGGGACCATTTAACGGTAAGAAGAAGTCCTCGGTTAGACGTAAATCTTTTACTCTCGCCTCTTTCATGTGTACATTCCAGTACCTATTCTCAATGCTTGTCGTTGCGATGCCTAACGGAATCGAAACGTTCGTCGCATGCAAGTTGCTGAAGAAATGCTGACCTAAAACCGGTATGTCAAATGTAATATACGGGATACATCAGAATGTAACGAAGAAGGAATACAGTGCGTTAAATCACCTGAAATAACTTGATCTCCTGAAACTTTCAAAGTTCGCTCTTGCAGGTCTCGCATCAGTATCCCGTTAACAGATCCCTTAACGAATATATCGTCGATCTTGAAATTAGGAACGGGACATTTCCAGTTCTTTATCGTCTGTACTTTCAAATTGGAGAACTGCAGGATCTGACCGGGTTCCGATTCCACGTACTTAGCAGTCGGTTTAATTCCGCCATCCGTAATTATGTGAACATGACAATTCCTCTTGCACTTGACCGTAATCTTCTTGCCATGCAAAATGACAGGCCTGGACCTTTCGGCATCTTCCAAGAGGCTGCGCGTCCGGTTTAACTTGGCGATTGTACTCTTGTACCGCTCCGTCAAGCGGACCAATTCGTCTGCATTATGACCGTTTATCTGGCAATATTCGGGTTCCAAAATTTTATTAATTGTGATTTGAGATAAAATTATATTTCTTATTTAAATTAATAAAGACACAACGTCTTACGTTCTGCACGCGAAGCTGACCGATGTGCCCGTTCGAAATCACGGGACTCTTTAAACCTGGAAGCTTCACCGAGGCTCTCTGAGACGCCTTTCGCTTTGTCTCGGTACACCAAGCGGCTGTTTCGTCCCGCAAGGACTCCCACGTTTTCTTCACGGTCCAAGTGGGTTTCAGGAACTTCCATTCTCCCGCCTGATTCTGCACCACTAGCACGTCTTCGTCGTGCGAGCGTATAGAACGAACTTGCCGGACGTTCGATAATTTCGTGCGCAACCCTAGAAATCTCCAGCCGTTGTACTGATAGAAAACAACGGTGTCCTGCTCCAACGAGAGAAGAACGACGGTATTCCCCATCGTCAAGGAATGAATATGCGTGGCCGGAGCGACTCTTTGAAACGGCACGAAGCGGCCGTACATCTCCTTGTACAAGATCGTGGACACGTTGCCGGCCAAAACCAGAAAACGCTCCTCGAAATGACCCTCCTTGAAGTGAAACGAACCGACATCGTTGGCGCGACGTAACGTCTGCATCTCTACGAATTTGTTAGAGCGCACGGAAAACCGGAGTATCCTCGTGAGCGACCCCACGACGGCGACGTGCATGACGCTCTTGCTCTGGAAGGGCAGGAGTCCTCTCGCTCCGTAGGGCAGCGCGTCGATCTTGTCGAAATTCTCTCCAAGCCAGACGTACACGAGTATTCTCGCTTCCGACGCGATTCCCAGGTACAGCTGATTCATCCCGAGCCACGTATTCATGTGCACCACTCCGGGTATTTCGAACTCTTGCTTGAACCGCAACTCGTATCCTCCGCCCTCGTTCTTGCCGAGGCGCAGGATAACGATTCCGTTGGCGTCCGTTTGCACGACTATAAGCGTACCAGTGCTGTAATTATTTACGATTATCCGTTTGCCATTGGGTTGCTGATACGTTCCGGCGAGGTGAACTTGATCATCCTGAAAGATGTTATAGTTTTGCCAGCGTTACTTATTTCCGGCATAAAATCTGATTGAATACAACTGTAACCGACGTACAACCAATTGATAGAGTAAGATGTGTGAAGAGTTGACGGTGGCTGCGAACCGGAGCGGCCGGTGTTCATCTTGTACGGAGAAGAAGGCAGTGTCTGGAACGTCCGAAGTCTCCGAGAGCCTCAAGTCGAGTGACAAGGTCTCCTCGAAAGCCCTCAGCACGTTCACACCTGTAAATAAAATTGGAGTTTAAGGTTGTGCAGTCGAACTCGTAAAATTCATTTCTCAGTCTGATATATCCACAGGATGCGACAGTGATATCTGATGATGTTTCTCAGACTTCTGAAGGAATGACAAGACCTACGGTAATAGCAGAGATGACTTTTTAATATCATTGATATTTGTCTACGATCTATTAGATCCTGGAAATGACTTGAAAGCCCTATGCGATCTTATAAAGGTGTTCCATTATCCCACTCGGTTTCGATTTAATTCTTGAACATTTTGCGACTACGTTTTTTAAACACCTTCTCCTCGGAGCAGCTTTAGTAATAATAAATTCAAAAATTAGACTAGGCAAGAGCAATTTTTCTAAACTAAATCTCAGAACGAGGCGATAAAAACGAAAAAGTGTAAGGAGGCACGAAGGTGAAGAAAGCGCGCGCTCCGGCAACGTGCTTCGAAACGCAGCCGCGCGACAGGGATGCCTGTGTGACAGCGTCAACATCAGCTGATCCCTCGATAACCTCAACGTCTCGCCGATACGCCAGTATTTCGTTATCGTCTCGGCTCGGCCGAGCCGACCGTCGTCGGGAATCGAGCGCGGCGAACTGATCCTGTCGTGCGTGTCGTCGTTCGAGGCATGTCCGCTCCGGAGGAGGTGACAGAGCGCCTGACGGCGCAGGTGAGCGAGCTGCAGGCACTCCAGTCCGTCTATCCGACCGAGCTGGCCGTGGCAGACTATGGGGTTCTGGCTGACATCAACGAGTACATCGAGTGCCCCGACCGGGAGCCACCGCGATGGCTGGAGTACGCTGTCGCAGTCCCGCTGGACGGTGTAATGCAGCATTTACTTGTGGCATAACGTTGCCGCGGTGTCGTTTCTTTAAGGCCCGGTCTACGATGAGTTGTTAGTCGTTAGTCAGAAGTCGGAATTATATGTCGGTCCTTTTTCTTCCACCCAGAAAGGAAAAGGATCAACATATAGTTGCGACTTCTGACTAACGACTAACGGCTCATTGTAGACCGGGCCTAAAATGCCCGGCCAGCAAACACCAAAGTAACAATTACATAGCATCAATGCAAATGTAATATAACAGGCATGTATTATATTACATTTATATTGATGTCATGTTACTCTGGTGTTTGCTGGGCGCTTTCACCAACGTCGTTTTGCGAGGAGGAAACCGCTGAGGGCATTGTGGTGTACAGATTCGCGGCATTACTGGGCATTACCAGGCATTAGCTTGGGCATTAGGCCTTGCTGGGGCATCATAAAGATAAAATTAGGTAAAATAAGATGGTAAGATACAGTAATGCCCACTGGGCTGGTGTACAAGATTTTGGTCAGCGGTTTCCTCCTCGTTTTACTTTCGCGCGTATTCTGAATCCCCTTTTATCGACAAAAACGCCTCTAAAAGTGACCAATACGCCTTCTGATGGGCTGCAAACCGGTTTTAGAGGAGCTTTTATCGATAGAAGAGGATTCAGAATACGAGCCTTTCAGTTTAATTCATTGTTTGCCCTTTTCTAACTGTCCTAGTGGAAAGAGGCAAGAGATGATTTAAACTAAGATCAAAGTTAAACAACGCTGGTGAAAACCGGAGTGAAAGCCGTTGGTGAAAACTGCTCTGCTTCAAATGTCTCTTCTACACGTGCCAGCCACGTATCTTGCATCATTAACCCGTTGCTTGTGCCACTAGGGGAGTGTCGAGTTACTGGTGAACCTGCCGACCAACTACCCGAAGGAGCAGCCGGAAGTTTACGCGAGAGGCTCTTGCCTGGACAGGACGCAGCAGTGTCTGCTGAACAAGGAGCTCTCCGTCGTCGTCAAGGCCCAAGAGGCGGGCGAGCCTTGCATCTATACGCTGATATCGTGGCTGCAGGACAACGCCGAGGCTTATCTCGAGGCTTCCGCGCGTAATCAAGCGGTTAAGCGCAGCGAGGCGAGTAAGAGCGGCGCGGTAGATCGGTCCCCGGTGGTTTTCTCCAGGTATTGGATCTACAGCCATCACATATACAGCAAGTTCAAGCGACGGGATGTCGCGAGCTTGGCGAAAGAGAACGCCATCACGGGATTCTGCCTGGCCGGCAAGCCGGGAATAATCTGCATGGAGGGAAGTCTGGAAGACTGCGACTACTGCTGGCAGAAGGTAACACGTCGTCAATGATCCCCTCCCGCGTCTCGGTGTAACGAGAGTATTTCACACTTGCGCAATCCTCTTGCAGATCAGGACTATGAACTGGCACAAGATATTAATAAAATTATTGGAGAAAGAGGAGGACTGCAACGATGTGGATAGAATGCGCAAGTTTGCGGACTTCCAGGAAGTCTCCTTCCCCACCAGCGAGCGCCACAACGACATGGGTCAACTTCTCAAATATCTAACCGACCACGATTGCCAGCACGCGTTCAAGGAGCTTTTTGGGATGGAAGGAAAGTTCAGCAAACTTTCAGATTGATAAGATTGTACGAAAGCAGCGGCGTTGAAAATTCACGTGACTTTAGCTTAACTCGCAATTCGTCTCCTTCTAAAGGGAACAGAAAGGGCGAGTTGAGCTGAAATTAAAGTTACGTGACGTCGACGCGACCGGGCCTGAATCACTCGTGGGATTTCTCTACAAATGTACGCGCGTAACTTTTTGCTCACCTCTACCGGGCTCGTTCCGAAAGCCCCTCCTTAGACGCTTGCCTCTCTGAAGGATCGCCCTGGTCGTATCGGTCATATATTTCGCAATCTCGTTGTTAATATTATTCGAAGTGCCACCGTCTAGTACGTCGTACGCTAAAAACGTTTCGTAATTGAGGACGGTACTTTTTATGTCCAGGTATAATTAATAACTTTACCATCGCTGAGATTCTTGAAGTATTCCGTCGTTCGATCAAGTGTCGCGTACAGCTCTTTCTTGGAATATGAAGGGGACGGTTCGCACTGTTTTAAACATATTAACGTGAGGATCGGGAGGAGGAGCTCTCGTAACATATTCACGCGGAATAGCGTCTCACAGCTACCGATCACGACTGATTCACAAGGCGAGTTCGCCGTCCGACAACATCGTGTTTACAGTGTTTTTCTGTACATTCCGGACTCTGGAACCAACACAAGTCTCGCTGTACGTGAGCACGTACAGCGAGCCTCGAAACTTCTCGCTTGCATTTACATACTTCGATAAACACAAGACCAGCCCGTTTCCACCGAGTCGATAATAAGACAAACGGAGCAAAGTGAGCGATTGACACTGAAAGAGCTCATAAACATGTTGAATGTTGATAATATTTAATTTTATATATATATGTATAAATATGTATATTCAGGAAGTTTATTTACAAGTCCTATCTAATAGTGGCGTAGCGTAAGAACTCATTGGTGAGGAATTGTCCCGGGATGTAGGGCGCTGGCGGGCCAAGAATATCCTGCGCGGGGCTGTGGATCTTGATCTGCCTCATATGGGTGTCCCTGCCATTCTGGTGATTGCTAATGACCGCTATCTGAATCATGAACGTTCGGATGGGCCGATCGTTGATGTTCTTAATGGGGATCACTATCCACCCGCTCGGCTCATTCAGGTCCATCACCTCCACCTCCTGCAGATCGTTGAAGTTGGTCCCGGCTCTGATGCTTATCCTGCGAGTCAGCCAGAGCACGCCTGCGTTAACTAACCGGTACGGTGTCGCTGATATCGCCTCGGAGCAACGGGCGGGACGTCCCTACCTGTTGGGCGTGTAGCTCTCGTCCAGCTTGTAATCCGTGTAGATGCATATGTCGCGGATGGTCGTCTTCCTCTTGAACTGTATGTTCACCAGGTGCGGCAGCTGCCCGTCCGACTGCCAGTACGTCTCCGTGATGTCGTCGCGCAGCTGGTCCACGCCGAAGCCCGGCTTGCAGCTGGACAAGCTCCAGATCGCGTAGTTGCCGACCTCCCGCACCCGCCCGGTCAGCTGCTCCTGCACGGGATCTATCTCCCCTGCAATCCACGTCCCCCGATTGTCATTTAAAACCGTCACGCGGCGAAGAGTGTCGCGGAAACGACCGTGTACTAACCGCTGTTGTTGGTCTTGTTGCTCATAGTTAGGTTAGGTTAGGCCACCCGGGGCCGGCCATCAACGCCACCGCGGCGGTTTTGGCGGATACACCGCACAACCCGGGTCCTCTCCCCGAGGCCCGGATCCCGTATCCGAAGGATTTCCACCACGTAAAAAAGAAGAGAGAGAAAAGGTTAGGCCACCGCGAGCCGCTTCAGCGTGGCGGCCCCGTTGTCCGACGTCTCTTCCAACGCCCGCTCGAACGTCGTGCGCGATGACAGCGGGCCGCGCGACTCCCGGATACTCGCATTACAACTTACAACAACCTCTCCCGAAATCGCAGCGAGCGTCTCCTCGACGCCCACCGTCGCGCATTTAAAAAACCAGCCTCCTTCGCTCCCGACTCGCCGTCGATACCTCTCGATACCTCGGAGTCGAAGCAATTTGAATTTTCAATTCGATTTAGAGCGCGCGCGGAATCGACAACCGTTCGAATTCATGCACTTGCATCACGAGAGGCAAATGCATCGTCGAAGAGTACGTCGCGTCCCTGTCGACGGGCGTTTACAAATCTTTCGCGACTCGGTGACGTCGGGGAACTGGTTCGCCGAAGGTATCGATACTTGCTGAACTCCGGGTTCAAAATCACCTTAAAATTCGATTTGACTTTGAATCTGCGTACGCGGGGTGAACAGCCGATCTCGAATTCGATTACACGCGCGAGACCAAAAAATTCGGGAGATATCGCGCGGTCCTTATCGATCAGCGTTTTGATTTTAATCGCAATTTCGGTTTGTTGTGCCGCGCGTCGCTATGGTTCAATCGATCGTGGCACATCGCCGTCGCTTCGGGACTCTCGTCGCCACTTTGCGCCGAGACTCACGGAACTGACGTGCTTAAAAAGCGATGGCAATTTGAACCGAGTCGACTTGGTCGGTGAGATCAAGTTCCCCGAGATCAGTTGATCGATCAACCAGCGATGACGTTGGCGCTATCGAGGGTGGATTACACGACGGTGGGAGTCACCTCACGTGGCACAACCATTGTATTTCCGCCTAATGAGGCAACGGCGGCGAGGCAACCGCAAAAGTTCGCCGTTGCGGATCACGACGGCGTGGTGCATATTTATGGTATAAATATACATATCCTCGCATTTTGTTACAATATCCTAAAGAGAATCCTAAAAGAATTCCCTTCGAATTCCCGAAATAAATTCTTTTTCAATTTCATTTCTCTTCCAGAAACGTTGTTGAAGTTAAAACAGCATTTGACTTGTATGCCACCAATTCTGAATTGTTTTTTAGATGAGAAAGAAATTTTTTGTACAATTTTCGGAACAATCTTAAGTTACTTTCATAAGTCAAAAAAAGATGCACTTCTATGGAAGCCTTTTTATTCCCTCCTTGAACAGGCATGAAAAAGGGGGAGCTGCAATTGTCGTTTAAATCCTTGCCCGGCCCAAAGATTCAGAAAATGGTCCTTGGTGGCTCGATTGGTATGGTGAAGGATAAGATTTTCATTGCGTACGCCAGCTCCGTGAAGGGACTCACGAGGAAGGGCAAGCTGTTCTTAGAGTTCGACACCAGCCTCATAGATCCGATTTCCGCTATGTAAGCTCACTAAACACTTAGCTCACGCCACGACGATACCTTCAACATGCTTTGCAATCCCGTTACCGGGTTTATCATTACGAAATACGTAGGTACGTCCTCGGTCCTGATCTCGCGGCGTGCGCGCGCGATCTTTATCACCGATACCGAGACTGCAAGGACGCCGATTCATATCTGGCCGGAGAAACCTTGCACGACGTCGTGCTCTTGCCCGGAGACGGCAACGTGGTGTACGCTATTCTAGCCTGCACGGACTGCGCGGTAAGACACCACATAAATTTCATCGAGCGTGATTCGAGGATCCACCTGGAAGGCATCATCTTTTCAGACCTCAGTCAAGAAGTGCAGCAGTCCCGATTGAAGAAGTTGTACTTTTAAGAAAACAACAGTTGATTACTTATGATTCCGTTTCTATTCTTGAAAATTACCATTGACACTGTATGCTCGCGATTTTACCTGGAATATCTTTTTACTCTTGCAAAACTTCTGCGTTGGATTGAAATCTTATTTTTCTCTTCTGAGCAGAGATAAAGAGAGAGATTCGAGCGTGGAATTGGTGTCTTCCAGGTTTTGCGCGTCCTCTAGCTGACTCGTTAATGTAAATTAATGCAGCTCTGCTTTCCAGGTGCGCGTTTTGCATGGCACGAGCAGTCCGACGGTCCTAAGATTGCCGAGCGCTCCTACGGTGCTTTCCATATACAGGTATTATTGGCCTGTCGCCCACAGCATTTCGAGTGAATTACTTTATGTTACTCGTCCCGTTTTCAGAGAGGGAGAGGTATACTCGAGAGACCGCGTGTTGGTCGGTACCGTGGACGGTAGGATTGGACTGCTGATCCTCCAGGGCAACAAAACTCTCCGAATCACCTGGCTGCTGACCTCGACAGGCTCGGAGATCACTTCGTTGGATACCCATCAGTTACAAGACGGTATAGATATCCTCGTCGGTCGACAGGACGGAGTCGTCGAGGTGTACACGTTTCCCGACGAGGATATATCGCCCATTCTACGCTATCACTACGTGAGCGGCCGTATCTCTAGTTTTCAAATTAAATCATATTACAATATGTACTTTCGCGACGTATCGTTACAGAACGCTGGCGAGAGCATTAGCACAGTCGTGGGTGGGATAATCGGCGTCGCCAATTACCCGGAGGTCCTCGTCACGACTTACTCGGGCCGAGTGTTCGGGTTGACCACCAGTCCTCCAGGTCTGCTGGAGGCGGGACAGAGCGACGTTGGACTGGCTAGGCTGAAGCTGGAGATACAACAACTGCAGGAGAAGCTAAATGAGGAGAAGGAATCGGCCAATTTTATGCCGGACCCTCTGGCACCCTCGATACTAGCAGTGAAACATAAGTAAAACGCGGCAAAATTATTTCTACAAAACTCATTAATCAGAATTAAAATTGAGACCGATTTGCAGGATGGCGCTGCACAAAGAGGACGCTTCATATTCCCTGTCCGTGGAGCTAGACGCGTCGATCGACAATATTCTGATACAATCCGACACGCCTATCAGCCTGTTGGAGACGGAGAACAATAGCGCGGTGGTCAGCCTGTCCGCTTGCGATCCTAGAGAGGGCAATTTTGTCCTTGCCACTTATCGATGCCAAGTATAAAATATATGCAATTCTCTGAAACGACACAGTCTTTTTATATTTTAATAATATTTCTCTGAAGGTATGAACTTGATAAAAAAAAAATTTACAAACAGATCAATACGAATCGTCTGGAGATGCGACTGAGGTCCATCGAGGGTCAGCCGGGTACCTTGCAGATCTACGTAACGTCTCAGGTATCTTACACGTCGCTTACCGAATCCTATTCACGTCGTTAATATCTATGATAATTCGCAGGTACAGCCGAAGCGTTGTCGAAAAATCTCGGTTCCTATTTACGCCTTATCTCTGCATGTCAGGCAGCACGAGGATGATAACGTCGCGTCCAGCGGTCCGTTTAACGAATTGAAGTTAAACGGCAATTTCACTATTGCCGAGGTACGCTTCTTTATCCAATTAATTCTTGTCGTAAGAAAAACGGCCTTCCACGTACTTTTCGGACGAACTTCTCTCTAGATGCACGCGTGGCTCTCTTTAGCGTTACCGGACGTGCCCGAGAGACCTCATATTCACGAGGGTGAAGCTGTCTTAGTATATATCTCGTCCTTTATCGGAACAGCCCTTAAATGCAAATACAAGTAAGTTTGTCAACGTAATTTAACGTAAAATCAGACCCGCATTCGTCATTAACCTCTTGATAAACTGTAGAAAAGGGAGCGCGCTCTTTCTCGGCGAGAATATATCCAGCATCATAATTCTCAGAGATATCTTGACGAAGGAAGCGACGAAACGGAAGATAAAGCTAGACGTATTCTGCGGTAAGTATCGATGATTGTTACATTTCCCTTTGATGTCGCAAACGATCGCAGACGGAAATCTTCTCTCATAGAAGTAGCAGACGGAAGCATATCTAGAGTCTTGGAGTTAATTCTCCCGCGACTGAGTGCGGCCTACGATTTAAGCCAGAAGATAAAGATTCTCAATGCTCTCGAGGAATGGGAACTCCAATCCAATCCGCGAGAGAACTTGTGTTCCGAGTATCAAGAGCTGTTGGAGAAGGAGACGGAGATCAGATCGCTTATGGCGAAGGACACGGAGATCCTGAACAGACTGCACGCTATCATTACCGATTTATACGTAGATTGGGAACGAGCAAAGCGATCTCGAAGGTAAAGGGCTTCGGGCTTTTGTTATAACCATGGTCTAATTCTAAGAATCTTATTCGTGTAACAGGATCAGCGGTAAGGATGCTACGGCGAAGCTGAAACATGCCCTCGAATCCAGAGACTTGGCTACCATCTTACAAATTTTCATCGGTAAAGCCGACGTAAGCATGCCGACTCTAATACCCGCGGATATTTAGATTCGGAGATTGCGAATGAAGTGGACCAATTTCTATAAACATGTTCAAGTAAAAAATATATTTTTTAACGTTGATTCACAATATATATAAACCGCTAAATTGTACAATTGTACGATCCTAACTTTAAAAATGTACAAGTACGGTTAGTGTTAATTACAATATAATACGTATGTGTGTATGTATAAATGATTTTTTTCACGAATCTTGGAGTTGTTGAGAAACAATTTAAGTTCTCTTAATCTTACACATCATTTAGGCTGCGGTCAAGCTGTCGCTTCAAAATGTATTCTTCTTCTCTTGTCTGTCAGACAAGAAGGAGAGAAGAAACACTTCGCATTTGTAGCGGCGGCTTGATCGCAACCTCTAGTCGCTCTTAAAAACTGGAAAGTATATTACGCCTCATTTAGGTATAGGCAGTGTGTTAATTAATACAACTTACTTGTCGAATCTTAAATTGGTGTTCGTCTCCGGTTGTTCGCTCTCGAAACAATGCCTTACAAAAGTCTTACAAAATCATGCACGTAATATTCACTTCAAAATACAATTATAACTGCTTCGAACTCGTCCAATTTTCTATTGTAAAATCAAATATATTCTTTGCACTACAGACTGTTTTGAGTGTCAATATTCGTAAAATCCGTAAAATAATCAATCTTGCCGTACAGTGGAATATTTTCCTCTCTTACGACTTCCAAGATTACATAAAATAAAATGGTCTGTAAAAAAAACACAAGAGATTAATTGAGAAAAATCTTTAACCATCGACCGCGAGTCTTAATCTATATAATTGTCTCTACTTATACGAAATAATAAAGGACGTAAGAGCCAAGACAGGATGTTAGCGTCTAAATGATTGTAATTTTTTGCAGTAAATAAAAAATTTAAAATCATTTAGACACTAACATCCAGGTTCTTATATCCTTTATTACTTCGTATTCGTGATTTACACGTCAAAGCTTTATGAATTTTATTGGTTTGATTCTACTTACATATTATCAGGCGCAGCTCGTACAGCCGCTTCCAGAGGGTCTCTGTCTACATTTACAGTGTCCGCCGTGGACGTCACGGTGTATTCCAAGTTTTGTGCGCCCGTGTGCGGCAAAATGCTCTCCGGATTGTCATCCGGCGGGACAATTTCTACAACACCCGTCGCTTTGACTTCCAGCTTCAAGTCCCTGACGAGATCCTGAATCGTTTTCGCCTGCGCTCCCTTATCGCCCTCCATCTCATCCGTGTTCTTTCCCGTCAAAATTCTGTTCAACGATTGTTTGTCATTCGTTTTCGTTCGGGAGTGCGTCTGCATGTGTCTCTTCATGTCGCTTCGTACTCTGAACGGCTTGCCGCACACCACACACGGATGCGGCTTCTCGCCGGTGTGTATGCGCCGATGATTCTGCAAGTAGCTGCTCGCGCGGAACGTTTTGTTGCAGTAGTCGCAGCGGTAGTTCTTCTCGCCGGTGTGGATACGTCTGTGCACGATCAGTGAGTATTTTCGGGCGAACTGCTTGGAGCAAAACTCGCACTGATAGTGCTTCTGCTCCGAATGGATACTCGTCGAGTGATACTTCAAATCGCCCCATTGCCGAAAGTGTCGTCCGCATTCCTCGCACTTGTACGGTTTGTCGCCGCTGTGAAGTCTCTTGTGTACCTGTCGGTCGCAACAAGAGACTTTTTATATGCCAATAGAAGAGGAAAGGCAAGAAGGACCTGGATATGGAGGAAAGAGAAAAATATTACAACAGGAATGGATGGGGAATAGGAACTTTAGAACATTTCAAAGGAGAAAAAGATAACTCGATACTGGAAATTATAGGGAGAGATAGAGAGGTACAAAGGCAACGAGAGGAAAATAGGATAATAGAATCGAGATATAATAAAAGGTATAAAGAGTTAGACAGGAACGGGAGTAGACCCAAATACTTAGACTTAGAGGATAGTAATGTGGGAGAGCATGATATAGGCGACAAGATTAGAGCATTAATGAATTTGAGATGCGGTTATCTGGAAAGATATAATAAATACTGGCTACAAGAAAAAGAAAGAAAATGTATCTTTTGCAATACTAGATGGGATAACCTTGAGCATTACATAGAGGAATGTGGTATGACGTCACACTGGTTCAAGAAATTAGGGGAAAACAATAAAGAAATAAGGAATTAGATACGGGGAAAGGGAGTGCTATAAGGAAGCTATGGGTGGAAAGAGAAAGCAGGTTACGAAGTTTAAAGAGAAAAGAGAGAAGAAAGAGGAAGAAATGTAAATAATATAAGATCAATATAAGACTAATAAAGTATAAATAAGGAATATATGTAAGATCCATACAAGTGAAAGTATAAATGGGCTAAAAAATTTAACATGGAATAAAGCTAATTGTAAGCTTAGAATTGTTAAATTTAGGTTTCAAATACAAGTAAGTAAATAAAGCAATTAAAAATATTAGTCACCACACGCAAGGATGAAAATAGGGAGGATGGAAGTAAGTATGCACGAATGAATGCGTCAAGAACATTACAATAACCAAGTTCACTTCTTGGCGGTAAGCTGAAGTTAATAAATTATAGAACAGGAAACTTATAGTCAACCTGACTGGCAAATTTTCTTTATTAATTCAACGTTTCGACCCTATATTTCGGGTCCTTTTCAAGAAGTGCTAAGTGTGTCATCGTCGTCACACTTAGCACTTCTTGAAAAGGACCCGAAATATAGGGTCGAAACATTGAATTAACAAAGAAAATTTGCCAGTCAGGTTGACTATAAGTTTCCTGTTCTATTTTTTCTTAATACTGGTGACTACAAGCTATCTCCCCTTCGTTAATAAATTATATATGCCAATGGTAAAATTAAATTTGTCGCGAATAACACATCGACGTTTACCTTCAACGCGCTAGCAGCAAAGAAACGTTTACTGCAGATATCGCACTGATGCGGCCGTTCCCCGCTGTGAGATCGCATATGGTAAACTAGGCTATTTTTATGGTGGAATGAGCGATTGCACTGAGGACACGTTAATTCGTCACCTGTAAGAGAATACTATCGTTAAAAATCTCTCGACTTTCAGAGTGTCAAGAGCTCTCGCGGGAGAGAGACAGGATGATACGAACTTGACTTTCGCGTTTTCGGCGATTTCTTTTTCTTGGCCGTCTGTGGAATGTCAGTCTTTGCCTTCTCATCGGTGATCTTATTCTCGCTAACGGGTGGTCTTATTTGTTGGTCCCTCTGTTGTACCTCTTCCGTGACGCCGGTGATGGTCCATATGGCCGATTCGTTGTTAGCACTGGGCAGCGGACAGTCCGTATCGTCGTCGATATGCGCGCCAGTTTCTTCCACTGCAAGTGAGAAAACCAATTACAGTTTGTATCGCGAAATTAAGAGAGATAGGCAAAGACGTTTCCTCTTACCTACGCCTCGAATACCCTCCATAATATCTTCGGGGTCACTAAATTCCTCGATCACGGTATTTTGTAGACTGTGCGTCGTTTCCGGCACTGATATCGAGATATTAGTGTTTGTCGCTTGTGCTATTCGCGTCTCCTGTTTTACCGGCTCGTAATGCTCCTAAAAAGAAAAAATTCAATTGTCTTTTATTTTGTAAAGGTACATGTGTGCGTCAGAAGAGACCGGTTAGCCGCTGTCTGCAGTGTGTACCTTCAAGTGCTCGAAGAACTTGAGCTGAATGCTGAACTTGGAACTACACAGTTCGCACTCGAAGATCGGCTTGGCCTGGGCCTCGCTGACCGGCTCGATCGCCGCGTTCTCCTGACTCGACTTGCCACCGTCTTTCCGCACCGCGTTCTTTTTCGTCTGCTGCTGCTTCAGCTTACGCGGTATCCGCTTCTTGTGCGGCAGAGTTCTCTTGGGTCCGGACGCCGACGTGGCGTCCTCGCTGCTCTCCGTGGAGACCTCAACGTCGTATTCGCTCTTAACGTTGATAAACTCCTGCTTCACGTTCTGCGTGATCCTCTTGAACGGCTGCAGAGGGGGGTATACGGACGGCACGGCGCTCGGTTCCGGCACCGTTTGAATGGCGTACGAGTTTACCGGCGTCAGGGTCTGGAGATGCGACACGTCTTGCAGAGTCGGGTCCTCGTTCTGCGACTGGATGTGGAGCTGCTGCTGATGCTTCTGCTGATGCAGCTGCACGACCAGGGCCGCGGCGAGCGACCCTGTACGGTCGTCCTGCATCACACAATTCACATTCTACATGCAAGGTATAGATGCACCGTCGTGCGGGCGTAGCCATGTTACATTAAGTTGCCATGCTAACAACCTCCAGTTCGGGCAGCAGATCCTCCGCCTCGTAGTACTGCGTGCCGGTGCCGTAGTCTGTGCCAACGCCAGCATTGATCATGTCCACGACCATGCCCTCGGAGATCAATTCGCCGTTCAGAGTCAGCAGCGGCACGCCTTTGCTCAGGGACTCCCCGTCGGCCCTCTGGATGGTGATGTACTGAGCGCCCTCCATTCCGTCCAGGAGCACAGCCTGCGCCTCCTCCGTTGTCACTTCCATAACTGAGTATTCTGGATACAACGACTAGCGACTAGTTCCTCGCGAGAGCTTTCACCGGTCTACAGATGCCCAGGTCTGTGGTGGGTCATAAAGAAATGGGTGAAAAATCAGTGTCTCGCAATTCCATGCGATCACGACTGCGGTCGAGCTGTCGCCACAAATGCTTCGAAGTGTCCTTCTCCTTTCTTTTTTTAATAGAGACAGAAAGAGAAGAGAAACTCTTTCAGGCATTTGCAGCGGCAGCTCGACCGCAGCCTGTAAATAGTCCAAAGGTAGAACAATCTACGATAGAGGCTAATCAATTTCAGTGTACACGGTATGTAAAATCACTCGTTGGTTTTTTTACTGTAACAGTGACTCTCGTCGACGCGAGAGAATCGGTATTTTACGGACTTACCAAAGCATCACTGCAGTGGAATTCAGTGTAATTTTCAAAATAGCACAACGCATTCTCGACGCTATCCCGTGCCGATGAAAACTAACGAGTCTATTTCAATCATATTAGCGTGATAGAATCAGGATAAATAAAGTCGCCAGCGCGAAAAATTAACTTGTCGCGCGCACCGGCCGGGCGACACAAACAAAGCGAAATATTGAAACGCCGCGGGGCAAAATGTGCCGACGAATGCTTAACCACTCATCAATCCCCTCGTCATCGTGTGACGATACCAAACACCACTTTAGTATTCCGCGTACACGGTAACTTTCCAAGTTTAAGGCCCGGTTTCACCGACGTTGCTCAACTTTACGCTTAGCTTAATTCGTCCTTTGTCTCTTTCCAACTGTTCAGAGAGAGGGAGAGACAAACGTGAATTAAACTAAGATGTTTGGCGGGACCGGGCCCGAGTCGAAGAGACTCTCTTTTAATTCACTCGCAATACAGTATTTCTCAATCTGTCAGCACCAGGAGCACCGCTAAGATCGAACAATTCCCCCACCCCCCTTATCGGACACAGCAGGTTCTAACGAGACAATACACTTTCTCCCGTGCTTTCTCGTTCGGACGAAAAGCGAAACGAGCGGGAGCAATCGCGGAGGCGAGCTACGCGGACCGAAGGTCCGGCCGGCCGGCCGCCGGGGTTTGAATTTCGCGGGGGGTTGCGTGCTCCGAGGACTGACAGGCGAGACCAAGGTCACTGCACCCGGGCCCCGCGGACGGAAAATCGCGGAGGGCCGCGAGACGCGCGCCGCGCGCGCGTAAGGGCGCGCGCCCCGTCGTCCTCACCTCCGTTCGGCGTGTCTCGCGCGCCCGGCCGGGCGCGTCGTCCTCGTCCCGCGGGCCCGCGGGCGACATAAACAAAGCGAAATATTGAAACACTGTAGGGCAAAATGTGACAACAGTGCTTGGCTCCTGACGCCATTAGACCGGAAGTACCCCTCCCACGCCGCCCGCGCGTTCGGCGTTGGCCAACGTACGCGCGGGGCGCCGACGGAAGGCCCTAGGCCCGTCTTTTCCCCCTCCCTCTCCCCCGCCCCGCTCGCCCGTGCCTCCTCCTCCCGCGGGGTAAAGGCCTTCACACACAAAATTCCGTAAGGACGTAAAGCGTCGTCTACAATAACCGGCGTAAGCGTGGAGTGAGAAGAAGTAAGAAAACCTAACCTTTACCTTTCAGTGTAAAAGCTAAAGAATAGACATAATTTTTTTAAATATTTGTAGCACTGGTCGAACTACGCTTTAATTCGCCGCGAGTAAGCGTCAGAGCTGAAGTAGGAGTAGGAAATGGAAATGATCCATTTCTTTACTCCTACTCTTACTTCTTACGCCAAGCTTACTCCACCTATTGTAGACGACGCTTTAAACGTAAGCGTAAGAAAATCAGCAGATTGGATTTGCTACTGCTTGTGTTAAGGCCTTCACACACAAAACTCCGTAAGGACGTAAAACGTAAGCGTTAAGCCCATCAGACTACGGATTGGGATTGGGATTAGATTGAAATTTGACCAATCAGAGTAAAAGTTACTGAACTTGAGATTAGTAAACTTTACTGTGATTGGTTAAATTTCAATCTAATCCCAATCCCAATCCATAGTCTGATACGGGCTTAAGAAAATCAGCAGATTGGATTTGCTACTGCTTGCGTTAAGGCCTTCACACACAAAATTCCGTAAGGACGTAAAACGTAAGCATAAGAAAATCGACCAATCACAGTCGAGAACGTAAGGCAATAACGCAAGCAGTAGCAAATCCAATCTGTAGCGTCGTCTACGATGAACGCAAAACGCAAGACGCTAGGCCGCAAGCAAGAAATCGACCAATCGCAGTCAAGTATGAGAAGAACGATCGACTGTGATTGGTCGATTTCTTGC
>NW_011967190.1:1317687-1331451 GCF_000949405.1 Vollenhovia emeryi
CGCAAGCAGTAGCAAATCCAATCTGTAGCGTCGTCTACGATGAACGCAAAACGCAAGACGCTAGGCCGCAAGCAAGAAATCGACCAATCGCAGTCAAGTATGAGAAGAACGATCGACTGTGATTGGTCGATTTCTTGCTTGCGGCCTAGCGTCTTGCGTTTTGCGTTCATTGTAGCGCGACGCTTGTTGATTTTCTTACGCTTACGTTTTACGTCCTTACGGAATTTTGTGTGTGAAGGCCTTTATTGCCTTACGTTCTCGACTGTGATTGGTCGATTTTCTTCATGCTTACGTTTTACGTCCTCAAGGAATTTTATGTGTGAAGAAGACCTTAACGTCCTCGCGATCCCCGCGGGACATTTTCCGCCCGCACCTTGGCGGCACTGACCACTGACCTCCTCCTCCCCCCTGCTGCGCGAAGCGAGCAGCGGCGGCGGGGGGGAGGAGGAGCCGCGACTTTCCGGTTTCCGATGGCCGCGCGGAGCGTCGCGAGACGTCAAATTGGCATACCCGCGGCGAGGTGCGTGCTGTACATACGTGACCCCACGGCGTTTCGACACGGCCGCGATCGGGCCGGCGGGGCACCGCGACGGCCGGTGACGTTCGCGGCGCACGGGCGCCGCCGGCGCGTCACGTCGACTCGACGTTGCTACGAGACGGTAGGTGAACCGCCGCCGCGCATCTCGCGCTCGAACCGCGACGCCGGGACTGAGGGGTTAAAAGGCGAGCCGCTCCGCGCCGCCTACGCTGTCACTCAGCTGATTCATCTCCCCCTCCGCCCCGCGGCTGTCCCTCTCGCTCGCACTCTCTCGCTCGCACTCTCTCTCTCGCTCTCGCTCTCGCTCTCGCTCCCGCGTGCATCGCAGTAGTGCGCAGAGATCGTCGCCGAGTTTTGACACTGCGAGCGAGGAACGTGCGGAGGGACGTGGCCCGTGAAAGGAGATACCGTGTTCCTGCGGGGGGTAAACTCGGTAATTGCGGCCGAACGATATGTAATCTCGCGGCGAGAAAGGCCCTCGCTTTCCGACGCGACGTAATTTAATGCGCGCCCACGTCCCCGGACAGGCCAGATCCGTCGAAGACTGACTTTTTGCCGCGGGTGCCTGCCAGCAAGCGCAACTGCGTAACGCAAAGTGTCTTCCAGCGATGTACAGCGCAGGCGACACTGTAACGCGATGAATCGCTTTGTCTCTGTCGCTTGCCATCGCTAGACAAGGACGAAGTGATGCTATGCGTTGCGTTGTGTCAGTCTGTCCCTCGCCGGAAAGCACCCGCGGTGAATCGTTTTTTCTTGGCTGTTCGCCGTTATTAAACGGGGATAAAATTATTGTCTGCGTTACACCGCGTCGAACTGGGTCTCGGCCGCAGGGCACCTGTCGTGGAAATGCTCGGAATGCATTCCGACCGTACTTGTGCCGTTTCCCCTGGAAAGCACAGTAGAAATGTAGGCGATGCTCGGGCACCTCCACGACAGGTGTCCTGATTCCGTCAGCGGAACACCAGCAGCGGTAGAGCGGGAGAAGACGTGACGACGGATTCGTTGGTGAAACCGAATGAGATCTGCATTGGTCCGTTTTGCAAGTGTAACAAATTCTCGCCTCGACGACACGTTGTGTCTTGACGGTTACTGCTGGCAATTCACTGTCGGAAACGTCCTAATCCCGCTTGGCGATCGTGACGTAGTTCTCAGCGATGGCTCGCACCTTTCAGAAACCGGACCCGGCCGAAGTCCTGAAGTTATGATGTGACGATACCCGAAGCATCCGCGGTGAGCGATGGCGTCGATCTGCCGGCGCTGGAGATTATGGATATTGCCCGTGCTGACCTGCCTGTACGCGCTGCTCATCGTCATACTCGTGCCAATCCTGCTGGTCAACTCCATCAAGAATGGCTTTAAGAAGCAGGACCAGGGCGCGCTGGTGGGCGGCGCGTTTGTCCTGCTGGCGTTGCCCATCACCTTCTACGAGATCATCCAACACATGATATACTACACGCAGCCTAGGCTACAGAAGTATATAATAAGGTGCGTCATTTCCCGGCGAGAAGGACCTGCAGAGATGTGACCTTAGGTCCACTTGACGCTGCAAATACTTGAAAGCGTTCTTTTCCCTTCTCTTGATAAGAAAAAGAAGAAGAACGCTTTGAAGCGCCAAGCGGCTCTCTCCTCGATTAGATGCTAAACATTTTGTTCCTTTCTTTCTTCAGGATATTATGGATGGTACCCATCTACGCAGTGAATGCCGTAAGAAACAGTTACAAATCCCTCTTACGTACCCGCCAAAGGCGCGCAAGTACCTGCTCGATTGTTTAACGAACGCTCTCTGTTCTGTACAGTGGTTAGGTCTGGTATATCCCGAGGGGAGTATATACGTGGACAGCTTGAGGGAGTGCTACGAGGCTTACGTGATATACAATTTCATGATGTATCTGCTGGCCTACCTGAACGCCGACCACCAATTGGAGCATAGACTGGAGATCTCGCCTCAGGTGCACCATATGTTCCCACTATGCTGCCTTCCCGACTGGGAGATGGGCAGAGAATTTGTACATATGTGCAAGCACGGGATCTTACAATATACAGCTGTTAGGCCTATATCAACTTTGATATCATTGTAAGAAATCGGCGGGGATCTCTATATCTGGTATTACGACGTTTCGATGTACGGTTTCGTGTCTTTGCAGCATATGCGAGTTGAACGGAGTCTACGGGGAGGGTGAGTTTAAGGGGGACGTCGCCTTCCCGTACATGATCGCCGTCAACAATCTGTCGCAGTTCGTCGCCATGTACTGTCTGGTACTCTTTTACCGTGCCAACGTAGAGGCCTTGAAGCCGATGAAGCCGATCGGGAAATTTTTATGCATCAAAGCTGTCGTGTTCTTCTCGTTCTTGTAGGTATCGCCGTAACGTCCGGATAACTCGGAAAAGAATGTACAGGGCGTCTCATTTTGAATGATCCACGCAAATATCTCCCGAAAGTATGATAGATGCGGAAAAACGTTTCGAACAAAAGTTGTTCGCTTCGAAGAGGGAGCACCACATAATAAGGTGGTGCCATTGACTTGACCTTGGACAGTTATTTGAAGGTCGCGTGAGAGTCACCTTCAATTTTTTTAATGGGACCTTCTATTGTTTATTGCACTATCTTATTCTACTAATTAATATGAACGACTTTTGTCGGAAACATTTTTTGATTTGCCTAATAACTTTTGAGATGTTCAAGAGAAAATTTATAACTTTTCCAATGTTTAGCTTGTGATATCGCATGTGATGTCAGTATTGCGCTTTTTGGATTTACAGTCAAGGAGTGTTGCTAGCTCTCTTGGTGTACTTCGACGTCATATCGAGTATTTTTGATACGGATAACTCGGATGACATCAGGAATATATCGTCCAAATTGCAGGATTTCCTAATTTGCATAGAGATGTTTTTAGCCGCGGTGGCGCATCACTATAGCTTCTCCTACAAACCGTTTGTCAATTTGGCGCAGGGTCAAGCGTGGTGGGATGCATTTAGGTACGTGAGACAATTGACTATGAATGTCGAGTAGATTCTTGAGCCAATCAAGGCATGCCTCTTAATTAAGAAACAGATTTTTTACAAAACTATGTTTTACCTTCTTCGCGAACCAATACACATTTATCGCCGCAGAGCGATGTGGGACGTTTCTGACGTGCACAACGACATAAAGGAGCACTTGGGCGTCGTCGGCTCGTCCCTGAGTCGCAGGATACGCGGACGCGGTGCATATCAGCAGGCTTGGGGAAGCGCGACGGAGCGTACGTCGCTTCTGCCCGAGGTCGCGGTGGTGAGCCAAGCCAGGAGCGCGCCTGCCTGTTCGTTTTCGGGCTACAATACCGAGGCCGGACTGAACAATAATCCATCCGTTGGGGAATCCGAAGAGGCGGCCGTCAACGCGCTGGACAGCAGTAATGCCATCAATACGTAGCCAATACGTTCAAATCCGTCTGCGTGGGGAACGGTACTCGAGCGGATCTGTCGCGAGACCGGCGACTTTACGAATATCGCTCCTTAGTATTAACTCTAAGTGGGGAAAGGGGGGTATATAGTTTTACAACAACATTCTTCAGCGTACAATTGTACAAATCATTGCGATCACTTATCACATGCATATCGCGTCGAGACGTACACGTGATGTCCCGGGACCGCGGGATGTTCGCGTGAATCACGGTCGATTCGAGGATAATCAGCGAGAACGTCGAAACAATTGTATTATTGTTGCGTCGGACATTTTCGTGGCGAGCTCGCGTTAGAATCTCTGGATTTAAATTTCGTCCGAAATTAATCGGAATATCTTGAGCTCTCGTCGTTCTCCGTTAAACGCGCTGACGAGTCGGCTGAAGAGTCTTTAGAGAAAGAGGACATCCGGCGGTCTCGGGACGTCCTGTGGCGCGACGCGATTTACGACTTAAGGAATTTGATACGACGAACGGTGAATTTTGTGAGGAATGTCAACTCGCTTGTTACGTTCTTACTTTGCGAAAGGCACTCGTGCACCTTGCATTACCAAATGATATACTACCAAATACGATGTACATACATTTATATATACGTAGAGAGAGAAAGATTGAGGAAATGTGATCCTGTACGATAATGTTTGTACATACCTCGAATGACCAACGCATCACACACACACATACACACATTTTATCACACGTCCGACAGAGATGTATCTTATCTTTTTTTCCCTCTCGATGTATCAAACAAAGGCCACAAGAACGAGCCGTCCGGACGTCAGACGCTCGGGATCTACCTGTAATCTGGCTATTCTTTTTCGCTTTATGTGTACACACGCGAATGTGTATATCACACTCTGTGTATGTTTAATTTAAATTTATTTTATGATTACAGTATATCGGAAAGAATAAAGTCTGTGTACGTTTTGCATTGACCCTTACAGAAACCGTGACTTTTCCAAGAGTTTCTTTTCCACAAGAAAAAAAAAAGAGAAAGAGGAAGCTTCCTTAAGTATTTTCAGGAGAACCGATTAATGCGCGCGCGTCTTTTCGAGTGTGCGGACCACGAAGATTTCGAACCACGAGCTCCAGCTCGCTCGGAAAGGCTATTCATTTCACGCTCCAAGAACGTCGTTGCTCGATGGCACTAGTCTTCAGTAGACTAGAATATCAAGTGTAATATTCTGGTGACATTCATAAAATATCGTATGTGATATTTTTCGAGAATAAGACCTCAACACGGGGCTGTATTCTATACCACCTACCGACAACTATGCCGGTGTTGTTTTCTACGTCGCGAGATATCACGTCAGATTGATTAGAAGATTACTTAAATATCACTGGTATCTGATTCAGGTTCCAAATACTCAGTAAAATGTTAACAGATTCATCAGAAACCCACACCAAAACCATAGCCATGTGTCCGCATTTGGCTTTTGTCTTGGCAATAGAGTGCTGGCAGAAACCGAGCAGGTCCAGTTACGTGAGCAGAGTTTGTTGCAGTTCTGCTGACACGCTGGCAACATGTCGAATATATCAGTTTCTGTGCGATCTGCAGTCTTTCTGCCTTCAAAATGTGTAGTGGACTTTTGACAAAATCCGGCTTCTATTATGAGATAGCAGATTTTCAACATCCAAATTCAATAACAGATCTCTTTTCGCAACTATTACACAATCTAACAATGAATTTTTTGTTAAATAGATTTTACTCCAAGAGCAACAGATTCATGGTGGAACCAACAGACGATGCCCATATAATGTAGCAGAAACCCCGCTATCTCTTATTAGGGGCTTATCTTATAAGTGGGGACTTCCGTCTACATACAGGGTGAGTCTTTCCATATCCGACAAAATTTTTGAGAAGGTAGAACGGATCGAGATGAACGGAAAAGTCCTATACCATTTTGCAATTTTCGTAATAGTTAACGAGTAATTAATTATTAAAAATCGTTATCTTAGGCCGGCCTACCGCCCAATTCGAGCGCGTGGCAAGATGTGACCGCCCGGCGATCGATATTGCTATGCGNNNGTGGCAAGATGTGACCGCCCGGCGATCGATATTGCTATGCGCACATCTCGCCACGCGCTCGAATTGGGCGGTAGGCCGGCCTAAAACAACGATTTTTAATAATTAATTACTCGTTAAGTATTACGAAAATTGCAAAATGGTACAGGACTTTTCCATTCATCTCGATCCGTTCTACCTTCTCAAAAATTTTGTCGGATATGGAAAGATTCACCCTGTATAATCACTGGCAAGTGATGTAAATATAGTGGAAGATCGATGAGGAAGAGTTAAGTTTAAGGTAGTTGTTTCGCGACAGTAATGCTCAAAAGTTTCTTCCAGACAGGAACCAGCACTCAATTATTACAATAATAACATTTTTTCTTACAACTTTGAGACGGTCAATTTTAATTTAATTAGTGTTATTTTGCACGCGTATTAATGTAAAGAATAAACGTAAAAATTTGAAACAATTCTCACACAAATGATTTTACGAAATAACTACCTTAAATGTCATCGTCTAATTCCATATCGATGCCAGTCAAAAGCAGAGGAGTTAAGAATGGGGAATGTCCTCATGTTTCTTTAAATTAATTACAGGCTACAACATCTAGTTTTTTCAAAGAGCTTTAGTAAAATTGATCTATTGTCTAACTTTTTTTAAATACCGCCTAGATTTTATCATTTCCATTTGTTGGCAACACTGGCCACCTGCTTCTATTGTTATGTGCCGCATCCACCTTCAACTGGGCGAGTCACGTGTGTCGTGTCTCGTTTCCCGCGCTCGGCTGCGTGTAACCACCGAACCGGCTGAACGTGCGTTCCGTTTCACGTATAATGCATATAATACATCATTTATCTTTGATTGTAACTAAGAACGTAATCAAGACGCTTTTCACTCGAAGAGGACCGGAATTCTCGGTCGAAACGTTGTGTAATTCCTTTGATGAAGTACTGCCGGATACGTCGAATAATTTTGCCCATTACGTTTTATTTCAATTAATCACTGGCGAAGAAAAGACGCAATATCATTTATCTTTATTTAACATCGGGTAAATGATGCATTACGTGCATCATGCGTGAAACGGAACGCACTCTAAGGCCGGTATTCATAGTCAATTCTTATTTCAAAATCATCTTAAGTGTTGTCTTAAGATGCTAATACGGCTCTGTGATTGGTTGAAAGCCCATTAAGAGCGTACTTAAGATAATCTTAAATATAAGAACGGACTATGAATACCGGCCTATAATACCCTCCAAAGAGTATGGTCATTTAAATTTAAATAACTCCGGAATGTGACAGGAGTTGATCGTAACGGCTCTCCCTCGCACCATCCGTGATAACGATTCCCATTTTGATCGTATACCCTGCATTGTGTGTCTCAGATATTATTGTAACGCAATACACGCGACATGTCGAGTGACAGCGTCGAGATGGAGTCGTCGCGAGGAGCAACGGGTGACCTGCAGCAGAGGAACGGGAAGGCGAACGAGGAGCACGAGGAGTATCAGTATTTGCGGCTCATCGAGAGGGTTATTAAGACTGGGGCGAAGCGAGGCAATCGCACCGGCGTCGATACCTATTCCATCTTCGGCACCCAAATGCGATTCAGCTTGCGAGATGGTAAATGCACCGTAGTTTCACTCAGGATATACGTTGGTAAAGCTAAGGTAGCCGGTAATAGTTTCTAGGCACGGCAGTTGCAACCACAGATCCTTCATGAGGCATCCTTGCCAAGTAACTTACAATCCTTCATATCCAGTTAGCAGATTGGCAGCAGATTTATCAGAAGCCCACACCAAAACCGTAGCCATCTGTGTCCGCATTTGGCTTCTGTTTTGGCAACAGAGTCTGCAAAACATAAGTACGCTGTTGACTGATTGTCGGCAGAAATCGAACGGGTCCAGTTATGTGAGCAGATTCCGTTGTATTTCTGCTGACACGCTGGCAACATGTCGAATATATCAATTTGACGAAATCTGTTCTGGCAGATTTGGCTATCCGGGTATATAAAGAAAAGAGTTGAGAATTCTTTATTATTCACGAGTTGACAAGCTTTCTATGTTATTTCTACCTGGACAGCCGAATCTGTCGGAAGTACATTTTGCAAGGTGTACTGCAAGTTTTGCTGGCAAATTGTTAACAGAAATATAACAGTCTGCCAGCGAAACGCAAATTTGACATGGACGTAGTTAACGGCAGTCTGTCGTGATATTTTCTTTGAACCTGACAGCAGGTTGCTAACGTTTTATTTGCTGGATACAGGCGTTTTTCCATTACTTACAACTAAGAGGGTGTTCTGGCGTGCGGTGGTCGAGGAACTGTTGTGGTTTATCAAAGGATCGACGAACTCCAAAGAACTAACGGATAAGGGTGTTCACATTTGGGACGAGAATGGTTCGCGGGCTTTCTTGGACTCGTGCGGCTTCACGGATAGAGAGGAAGGTGATCTGGGGCCTGTCTATGGCTTCCAGTGGCGGCACTTTGGCGCCGAGTACAAAGACATGCGCACAGATTACACGGGACAAGGTACTCTGGACTTTAAACAAGAATCCTTTTCCTTTTGGTTTATATTTATTGTATCTGGTCATTTGAAAATTAATTGTATACTTATTTATTCTAGGAGTAGATCAATTGAGAGAAGTTATCCACAAAGTGAAGTATTCTCCGGAGGACAGACGCATCATCATGTCAGCCTGGAATCCGATTGATATTCCGAAGATGGCATTGCCACCGTGCCACGCTTTTGTGCAGTTTTACGTGAACAACGGAGAATTGTCCGCGCAGCTTTATCAGAGAAGCGCGGACATGGGTCTAGGAGTGCCATTTAACATAGCCTCGTATTCCCTGCTGATCTACATGATCGCTCATGTTACCGGACTGAAGGTGAAGGACCGACGATACCTGGTTCCGCGTTCGCAAAAAATTCCAAGAGACGAGTCTTGCTCTACTTTCTATTTTCTTTTATTTTCAGCCAGGAGAATTTGTACATACAATGGGAGACTGTCACGTCTACGTCAACCATACAAGCGCCCTCGAGGAACAGGTAAAACGCGAACCGCGCGAGTTTCCAAAATTAAGGATAGTTAGAGAGGTCAAAGATATCGACGGTTTCACTGCCGAGGATTTCGAATTGATCGATTACAAGCCACACCCCAAACTCGTCATGAAGATGGCCGTCTGAGCTAATTTGCTTGAACAAGCTCGATCCTCCGAAAGATCTATATAAAGTTTAAATTCGCCCCCGTTAACATTTGTGGGGCGTCGTCGATCTTTCCGTACTTAACTAAGAAACCAACGTGCTAGAAACTAGCCTTCCTACAAACTAGTATTTATGATCAGTATTCAGATACACCGATTAAGTTGTAGTACTTTCAATTACAATATTTTCGATTTTGAGAGAGATGTAAAAAAATTACCTCTAACAGTTCGACTTATCTTTCTGTGTAGGTGTGTGTGTGTGTGTGTTTGTGTTTGTGTTTGTGTTTGTGTGTGGGCTGACGATAAGAGTGAATATATTTTGTATTATAATCCCCTAGCTATACATATGTCGTAAGTTAAGTCTTATATACGCATATACATATGTCTCTGTACGTATATATGTGTATATTTAACTGAACTTGACTTTCTAAGAAAAAGTATATTTTCAATAAATCTGTACCTTAAGTGTAGATCAATATCTTCAATTACCCATCGCATATCTATCACGCTTTCGTCTCTTTATTTCAATAAGAATCATCGCACGCGCTCTATCCCGACTTCTATATTACACAAATTTAGTTTTTCGGTCGACTGCATGTGATCGACAAGCATGGACGATCGTAAAAGGCCTTATGTAAGCAGCTTCTCTAAGTATAACAAAATTATGTAATTCTATATATATATATTCTATATATATTCTATATATATTTATTAATTATATATATTTATATATATATTTATATATATATGTATAAATTCGTTATTTTTTTATATAAACCAGTATGGATAAACATTGGAAATAATCATTCCTGCACTATGAACAAGAAATTATCTCTAATGAAAAAATTCCAGATGAAACGGTTAGTGGAAATGTTGTTCTTTAAAATGCATTTTTTTAAAATTAGCTTCGCGTCTCTCCTACGAATATTTCAATCGGAGTAAAAGTATGGCCAAGTCTATTGCATTATTTATTAATGGTAATATCCTTGCTACACAACATTTTCCTTCGTCTTATGAGGTGCACGAGCGGCGACAAACTCCGTTGTGAAAAAAGCGATCTATACAAAATTTAGAAACAACTGTCGATTCTCACAATCTGAGAGACGTTTCTTATACAATATTCCGTAAATCTTTCTTAGGGGAAACTTTTGTACGTCAAAGGCTAGCACATTTGTACATCATTGGACTGTGTACTTAACTGATGCAACTGTTGAGTAACCGCCAATGTGCCGCATTCGTTCACCGTGATGATCACCCAAATAACATCTGCGAAAAAGAGACACGGATCATTTTAGCGAGATACAACTAAAATCCAATCAGTCGGAGCGATCTAGAAAAAGGATCAGTTTTATGAATTTATAGAATTCAACGGAAGAATGAACACTAATAAGCCTACGAGTTTAACATTATCAGTTTAAGATATCGACAAGATAAGAGAATATCGCAACTTGCGCGTTTATCTCGATTAATATACAATTAGTTCTCGATAAAATAAATCGTCCTCCCTGGGCCCAGATTGATTTACCGAATCTATGACCGGTTTTCATAGTCAGATCTTATATTTAAGGAACATTTTATTGGCTACGGAGTATCTAAAGATAGTCTGAAAACTATCGTAAATATAAGATCTGACCATGAATATTGCCCTGTGTCAACGCAAAACGTTCATTTCTTTCTCTTAATGCTATACGCTCGTAAATTGGCTGATCCTCTCTCTACATGACACTCGCGATCATGGACTCGATCATGAATCTCTTCCTCTAGCGTGAACGCGCGAAAAAAGTGATAAATTTCATTGAAGAATTCAATATTCGTCAATAAATAGAGCCAACGCCGGCTGTTAGTGCTGTGTTTATATATTTAAGATAAGTATAATATATAATTATACATTTTATAAATAAAATGTATGCTTATTTCGAATGTCTTAAATATATAAACGCAGCACTAACAACCGGCATTGTCTCCTTTGCCTATATTTATTGATGTTGATTTTATCACACGAGCCTTTGTTTAATTTCAAGTTTTCGTCGATAAAATTTTTCCCTTCTCACGTGTTCGCGCTAGAGGAAAAGATTCATGATCGAGCCCCATATGTGGAAATGCCGCGTAGAATTCGCAACGTACCACCGAAGTAGACGCCGTTGGGCGTCATCATTCTCCATTTACTCTGATGCATGCCGGTCTCGACCGGGCTTTTCAACATCACGCTCAATTCCATGATCTCCTTGGGTCCCAGCGGTGGAACGGGTATCCGCGCGCAACCCATTTGCACACCGCTGGAATGCTGCAGGTGAATCCCGTTGGGCCACGCCTCGGTACCGCTGTTCTGCACTCGCCACGACTTTTGAAAGTTTGTGTTAGGCGGCACGGCCTCTCCCTCGCCGATCGTGCTATCGCATATCAACGTCATGCACGGTGTGTTGAAGGGATTTCCGAAATCAATGTAGCTGCATATCGCCGCTTGCAGATTCCTAGACAGGAAAACCTTGTATTACAATAACGTCCAGCGGAAAGAGGTTCTGCTTATTAATTTAAGCGACAAGATGTTGAAATTGTATTTGGTTCGTCTCAACGTAACAATGGTCCCACTTGTTCGGGTTTGTTATCTGCAAGTAATCAGAAGAGAAAGGCAAGGGTACTAGATATGATAAGAGCGACATATCTGTCCTGTTACACATCTTCCACTAACGTGCTGCGCTAAAAATTTAGAAATTTTTAACTCGATTTAAATGCCAATTAAGGAATTCACTGTTCGATTGTCGGGCATCGTTGATCTCTATCAAAATTTTCTGTTTACGTTACGCCTTCCATTTAAATAACCTACCTTCCCTCTAGCCTCAAAATACGAAAACATACACGAGCAGGTCATTTAAATTGCCAATTACGAGGGCATGTCGCGTGGCCCAAATCAACAAATGAACAGTTAGGGTCCTGAAATGGGACACTGGCAATGACACAGATTTGTCAAAAGCGGAACAATGGCATCTCGGGGGAGAGAAAGAAACGGAAGGGTGAAGGAGAGAGTGACGCCGCGTCGCGGCGAGTCACTTTAAATTGGGGGGGAAAAAAAGGAGAGGAAAAAAAAGGGAGCCTTTCACAGAGAGGCCCGAGGAAGGATCCCTGGGGGGTCGCGGTAAACATGGCGATGCAAGGTTAGGTGCGTGGGCAGCGTACACTGCGGCGAGAGGCAAAGAAGAAGGCGGGGAGGACGTCCGTTACCAATTGTTCATGTCAAGGAAGAACGCGGCGGTGGTCTCGTTCAGGTGGCTGTCGGCCAGCAGCTTCTGCAGCTGCTTCACCAAGTCGTCTTTGTCCGTGGTGCCCAGACAGCTAAACTGGTGCAGCAAGTGCTGGTCCAGATCGTTGTTGAGGTCCATGATCGCGCTGACTTCTCGAACGGCCCCCACGACGACTTAACGCCCCATGTGACGGGCTGTTGAGGCTGTCAACGTGCTGTCAACCTGCGTACACTCTTCTTCTTCCTCCTCCTCCTCCTCTTCGCCGTCGCCGTCGCCGTCGTCGTCGCCGTCGTCGTTGTCGTCGTCCTCGTCGTGCACTCAGTCACGGATTTTAAATGTCATTCTCCCGAGCGACTCCGCCAGTGTTGTGCGAGACGGGCCGGGTTTTCTCGCGCATGCGCGGCAAACGTAGCATCCGTGAAATATCTCTATGGACGTAAAGGCGTACCACCATCGATCACCCGTAATTTTGCAATTTTTTTAAAAGTATGAAATTATGTTTATATGTAATTAATCGTATACATTTTATACACATAAGAACGATATATACTTATACGTATATATTTCATACATACTTTTCTTTAAATTGCAAAGTATCTTGCGCGCGCGCGTGCCTGCACGCGTGTGATAAACAGAGCGGAATCAGCGGATCGCCAATCCCAAGTAGACCATTTCGACGGGATTTTTGAAAGGGCTCTATCAGAATGATCTTGTGATTGGCGATTCGCTGATTCCGCTTCCGCGTATTCCGCCTCCATGGGACGTCGCCCTCAAGAGCTGCCACGGCCCCGTTGTTCGCGATTGGCTAGAGACTCTCTAATCAGAGTCTGGACATTCGGTATTCAGCTTCTGATTGGTTCGCCATGTTCTCCCCTTCTTCTCCACCGTCCTCTCGATCGGGGCCTCTCGAGTCGACGTCAAGTCCCCACACTCCGCGCAAGATCCTACATAATTCTACATCATTCTACATCTTTCAAAATTCTAAATTCTAAATTCTACATCATTCTACATCGTTCCACATCTTTCAAAATTCTGAATTCTAAATTCTACATCATTCTACATCTTTCTAAATTCTAAATTCTACATCATTCTACATCATTCTACTTCTTTCTAAAGTCTAAATTCTAAATTCCACATCATTCTACATCTTTCTAAATTCTAAATTTTAAATTCTACATCATTCTACATCGTTCTACATCTTTCAAAATTCTGAATTCTAAATTCTACATCATTCTACATCGTTCTACATCTTTCAAAATTCTGAATTCTAAATTCTACATCATTCTACATCTTTCTAAATTCTAAATTCTACATCATTCTACATCATTCTACTTCTTTCTAAA
>NW_011967190.1:1331701-1333641 GCF_000949405.1 Vollenhovia emeryi
CTTGTCTTAATAAACGATGTAACTATCGAAAAAAAACTCTTCAAAAATGAATATAAGCACCATCTCTCACTTAAAATTTTCGCCAGGGATACGTGCATAATTTTGCTCTTACAGCAAAATTGCAAGTCGATTAGTTAAAAGTCATACGACAACCAATGAACTCGTAACTTTTCTTTAAGAGCAGAATTCGCGCATACGTTTCTCTCAAGAATGAATTCAGGGGCCCGATTCTTGAATTTATTCGACGAAGAAATGTATACGAAAACTCTGCTCTGACAGAAAAGTTGAAAGTCTATTGGTTAAAGCCATGCGAGTAGCCAATCAAGTTGCAACTGTTCTGTAAGAGCAAAATTTTCGCATACGTTTCTCCTTCGAATAAATTCAAGAATCGAGCGCCAGATACTTATAAATCATAAATCTTTTCTTCAAGCGTGAACTTGTGAAAAGTGACAATTTTTATCGACAAATGCTGAATTCACTAGTAAACTTCGGGCTTTTCACGAGTTGACACCAGAGAAAAGGATTCGTGATCGCGCTCCAAGAATCAGAGATCCAGCCGCAAGGCGCGACTCGAACGGGGAACGGGGGGGGGGACTCTTGCCCGCGACTGTACCCGGCGCCGCGGTGCGCGTGCGCGGCGCGCGCGGCGCGGGACAGCCGACGTTCGAGACAAACGAGCGGCGCGCACACGGCGCCGATCGTGTGGTGACGGACGCGCTCTTCGCGGCCGCTCGATCGCGACGGGGTGAGAGAGTGAGAAAAAATAAAAAATAATCGAACGGAGGCCCATTGCGGAAGCGTGGACCGCGCCGGGACGTGCGCGACGACAACAACGGCGACGTGTCGATCCGCCCGAACGCGGCCGTGGGTGAAATTGCGGTAATGACGGAGCGCGCCTGAGAGATCGAAACGGACGGAACGGAGGTACGACGTTGCGGAGCGAGCTGGTCGAAAAGCACTCGCGTAGTCGCGTCGCCCGAATCCTCCGACGATGGTCACGCGCCGACTGATAGCTCGGTCGGGATAAACGGACGAGGTATATCGGGGGAATATATCGCGCGATAAGAGACCGAGAGGAACAGCGAGCGGAGGCAAGGTAGGAGACCGCCTTTCGCATCGGCGACGTTTAATTCGCGCGTTGCGGGATGAGACTCCGCCTAACCAACGGCGATGCGCCCGAGATACGACGCGCTTTGCAATATGAATAACGCTTGTTTTTAGCCTAGCCGCTTTCGCACGCAAACGTCAGAATAATTGCCCGCCGAGTGAGAAGTTGTTTTCAACGCGCGCGGCCTAGGATGCCCGTTTCGTGTGTCGTCTCGCTATTCCTTTTATTTCGCGAGTAGGAAGTGAATTGAAGAGAGTGCAGGAGTCGCCGCGTTCGGACAAATTAGTTGGAATTTGCGCATTTTGTAAAGCCAAAGGCCCGTATTCTGTGTCGTCTTTTATCGACAGAAGAGCCTCTAAAAGTGACTTGTAACCAACCGGAAGGCTTGTTGGCCACTTTTAGAGGCGCTTTTGTTGATACAATTATAAAAGAGGGTTCAGAATATGGGCCAGAGTTTAAAGCGCCAGATTTTTGCGAGCTTGTCAATTTTTAATCCTAAAAATTAATTTTTTTGTTTGCGTTCAATTTCGCGGGACATGTAGATTTCCGCCAGTTCCTCTTGTTTATGATTTTGTCCATTTTTCCCTCCAAGACGACCCGCGCTCGACAGTTCGAAAGCCGACAGAATGATCGGGCCGTCGTCAGGGACAGCCGGCGAGGTCGCCGAGAGCCAGTGCTGTGCCTCCTCTAAGCGGAAGATCTTCGAGGACCTGGACATCGACAGCTCGAAGCGAAAGGTTTTTGACGAGCTGGATATCGACAGCCCCAAGCGAAAGGTCTTCGACGAGCTGGATATCGACAGCCCCAAGCGAAAGGTCTTCGACGAGCTGGA
>NW_011967190.1:1333842-1342886 GCF_000949405.1 Vollenhovia emeryi
TATCGACAGCCCCAAGCGAAAGGTCTTCGACGAGCTGGACATCGACGGCTTCTGCGATGACATTCGCCAGACAGGCCGCAAGCACTACCTCCAGGAGCTGGAAACGCCAGTGGAGCTGGTGGCTACGTCGAACGATATCATCGCCAACGCGGCGGCCCTCTTCTCGCCGATGTCCGGCCAGGAGGCCGTCGAGGAGTCGCAGGTGGCCCGTCTGGAGGTGCTGCTGGTGGACGGCACCAATTGCACCTGGACGACCGTGTCGGATCTGGAGCAACAGCAGAACCTGGACGTCCTCGTGACGTCGTCTTCTTCGTCGTCGTCGCCCTCGTCCTCGTCAATTTTGTCCGGATGCACCGAGCGTCATCCCGCGGAAGCCTACATCGAGGAGCTGAATTATCAACCGGACGTGACGGCCAATTATTGGGAGCCGATTGCCGCTCCCATGATCTCACTTGCCAATCTGAACGCGCAACAGAATAAGGAAATGATGAGCAATAGCCAGCAGCAGCAGCAGCAGCCGCCGCCGCAGCAGCAACAGCAGCAATTCGAGGATCAGGAGAACGGGAATTTATCGTGGCTGCTCGACTTCAAACTGGACTCGTTCATCGAAGCCACGGACGACAGGTCCGCCACGGGGCTCATCGCGGCAACGAAGAACAATTATTGTGGTGAGGAGAGTGCAGGGTAAAATAGGCGCTTTATCTTCGTCCTTTCGCGAACAAACTAAAGTTGAAAGAAGGTTGGGAGCATAAAGGGACGTGTCGCTCGTGTTGGTATAAAAATTCAAATCTTTGCCTCCATTATTTTCAAGGGATACCCTTCGTATCGAGTCGTCCAAGATTAATCGCGAGAGGAAGGGCAACTTTCTACACGCGGGTCTTTCCGCGACGGTGTCGCAATCCTCAATATTTACACATTACTTAAATTGCGAGTGAGAAAACGTCCAATGCATACGTCCCGTTAATAGAATCTACTGTTCCGCGGGTGACTGCGCATTTTCAGGCAACAAGAATAAGCCGAACGGAAGGTCGCACGGTTCCAATTACGCCAACGACGTCAAAAGAGGACACGGCAGTCACGAAAATCCGTCGATGTATCGACAGGACTCAAATCAGGCGACTTATCCCGCCAACGGGATCGACAGCCGCAATTTCTCGTCTGCGTCGTCCAACGGCCCGAAGAAGCCGCCCTTCACCTACACGGAACTGATAGAGCACGCGCTGCAGGAAAGAGGCGAGCTCACCGTCTCCGCGATTTACCAGTGGATCTCGTGAGTCTCGGCAGCAAAAGTTCACTTATCGCTTATTAGTTGAAGATTTTTCCTAGCAGCATCTTGCTGAAATTGTTGTACGTAGTGTGCTACAGCTTTATAGTCTTTGCACCTTCCCTTACAATATTCCCTCCATTGCCTTCCATTTAAGTGTCTAATTAAACATCAGTTACATGTAATGTTTTTTTATAATATTTAACAATCTATGTTTTCTTTTAGTCTACTTTTATATTGTGTACGTATAGCGCTTTAATCCCTAATCTGAGACAAGAGCAAATTAAAATAAAACGATTCATCGATTTAAACCGGTAAGTTGAACTTACGAGACAAATGTATTTGCAAGTTTTATTCCAAGTATATGCGAAAGTGCCTTTCTTAGTCGCGTATAGGACGCGCAAGGGGTTTTCTACGGATTTACACGAACGTGGCCCGCGGCTGATTGGGGAGGGGGAGGAGGGGTGGGTTACTCTGGATGGTACCAATTGGTACCACTGCCCCCGTTGCTTGGCACCACCTGGCACTAACTCCTCACCCTTCGGCCATACTTCGTTGCAACCCTCAACACGAATGCGCACAATTTACTGCTCCTGTGCCTTCACCTGTTCGATCGCCGTTCGGGCTCCTTGGAAAAGGCGTATATAGATCATCCGGGTTCAGCCGCTCGAACAATTGCGCCAGAAGAAATATCTTATCTATCCGATAATTCTATACAAAGAGTCGCAAATATAATATCTGAAACTTCATAAATCTTATCCGCACGTTATCCAAGACTATCGATTGCGACACGATTCGGCTTGTAACGACTGTCAAATTTAAATGGCTCTCAAAGGGCACTTAGGGGCTGCATTTTTAAATCACGGGCGATGCTAACGACGATTTCTACCAATGTAGATTAACTTTTTGTCTTTTAACAACGTTAGTATTTTCTTGACAGTACCTGGCATCTTTTAACAATACAGAAAATTTATTGCGAAAAATATTACCTCAGCCAGGGTTTGAACCTGGACCTGCCTACACTCTAGGCAGGCGTCTCACCAATTCGATCACCGAGGCATACGATAATATTCGTCGCAATAACAGTATAAAGATGTTGTCTACGCGTACTTTTTGGACTTTCGTGAACTGCGCGCCGATAAGGCTTGTCGCTTTTGTTTTTTCTTCTAATTTTTCAAACTGGTAGATAAAAATTAAGTTAAGCCGAGATTAAAGCTACTCTACATTGGTAGAAACGGGCATTAAAGTATTATTCTCGTCACGTCGGTTTGTTGTACACACATGACTTGCAAACAGATTCGCTAAACTGTTGGTATAAGTGACAACGTTCGCCGCGATCATCGTGATCAGCGGTGCGAGTAAATACGCCATTTAGCATTTCGAATGCACCCTTGGGTCAAATGTCTTTCGTCCTTTGCCGGGACCTCGTGAAATTAATCGCGAAGGGAGGTGCGTAACGCACCGTGACATCGCCGCGAGCAGGTGAAGAAAATTAGTTTCGTAGGGACGCAAATTGCCGCCGTTTACGTTTTTACGTGTAACGCCCCTGATCGCGTTCCCTTCGATTTGCCCAGGTGAAATAATTATAGTAGCTCTCCTGGGAGTGCTATTATAATTGCTAAAAATATGTACGAGAATTTTCTTTTATGAAAATATCAAATCATATTTAATCTGTATAATTAAAAGCGAGTGTATAAGATACTTTTTCATGCGTTTTCAGGGAGCATTTTCCTTACTATAAAAGCAATGACGATCGCTGGAAGAACTCCGTCCGGCATAATCTCTCGATAAATCCGCACTTCAGGAAAGGCTCGAAAGCGCCTCACGGGGCGGGTCACCTCTGGGCGATCGCGAATCGTGGCGATTACAGACCTCGTCCGTTCGCGGTAAACGGCCTGGCAAACGCAATGTCGGCGCGACAAGTAGCGCAAAATGACTGCGACGAGTCCCGGAGTAACAAAATCATCAGGTAAAAAGTCTAGCGCGATTCGTCGTCGAGTTTTGCAAAGCTGTTTGCGACGCATTGTTGAACGAGCATCTTGACACTGCAGTGACATCATGGACGAGGTGGAGGCCGCGACGGCGAGCATCGCGCAGCCGAGCTCCGAGGAGGACACCGACGTTATACTGAATTCCGTGACGCTCGAGCACTCGGCTGAGCAAATACTCAACGGTATAAAGCGCGAGGTGGAAGTGCAGTATCTAGTTCCCATGATGATGACCAACAACGATGCAGAGGCGAGTCAGCAGAACCAGCAGACGGCGCAGCAAGTGGAGCTTCAATGCCCCTTCAAGGAAAGTGGTGAGGATACCGTAAAATCGCTTCGACATTTCAGGAATTAAGAGACATTCGATTCGTCACTGGCCAATGTAATTCGCAGATTTCCTAAACCCGGTGTCTAAGGAGGTCGTTGCCGAGGAATGCGGCCTCGTGAGCGAGGGATATCTAGTGACGGATCTGAATCCGAACAGTCTGGGATTAAACGTGGTCGATCCCGAGATCATAGGGTCGGAGAATCTCTTCGGCGAGGAGCTCAGCTTCCAGTTTTACGAATTAACGTCGCCGTCGCAGCTGCAGTCCGCCTGACACACGGAGGGCAACAAGTTACGTTTTATTGTGATCGACGAACTTCAGGTACAGAACGCGCGGCCGCGCGACGTCGCCGAGACCGAGTCGGGCGTCTCGGACCGGGAGATGAAAGTCACCAGTCGATCGGGACAACGAGGACTGCACGATGACGAGAAGCTGATCCTGCTCGAGAAACTTTCGCAATGACGATCGCGGAATGTTAAGTCATTTTTATTCGACGCGGCTGCTAAAGTAACTAGAAGCTTAACTGGACCAGCTGAGCCGGTTAACTGATATGCTTAACGAACGGATAACGAGTCGAGCGCGGTACAAATGTGAGGCAGTCACGTCTCTCAAACGCAAACGTAGTTCGATGGTTTGATAATTGCGGTGATCACCGAAGGACTTTTAGCAGGGCCCGAGAGTGAAATCCGAGATAAACAACGTAATTACATGTCGTCCAACGTGTGCCTGGTTAAGTGTCTTAAGAGGAGCGTCATTTATCAACTATGCATTAGAATAATTTCTTCTAGTCTTTTGCGAAACAGTGTGTAATGTTTTTGTATTAGTAAAGAAAAAAAAGGCATGATATTTATTATTACGCATGTGTATATTGTCCCCGAGATTTAGATTATACTCGCGCCGGAGTAAACGCCAAGTGCCCGTTGGAAAGTTTCTACTATAAAGACAAGCTTCTGTAACAATGTAAAGCCAGAGAAAACATTTGGATATTTTTTGATCGTAGCCAATTTCACTTCGCCACATCTCGTGCTGAGACACTTGATCGATTACTTGAATAAAATGTAAAGGAAAGTGTCGAGTGCTTTAATCACACTGGCTGTACGTTCTGCCTCGAAATAATCAGACCCGAGGGAGAACTGATGAATTATAAATTAGCTATACAGAATTTTTATATTATACTTTGCGAACGAAAACGTTACTATTCTACAGATTTCGTCGTTCCGGTTGCTTGCTCTTGGGCATCTCCCGCACCCGCATCGTTGGGCGTATCCTGGTTTGTGTCCTTGAACTTGTCCATCTTCGCCTTCTTCTTAGCCTCCTTTTTCTTCTTCTTCTCCTCCTTCTCCTTCTGCTCTAGCATCGCCTTGAACCTCTCGTCGTTGAACGAGATCTTGAAGCCAAAGTGCTTCCTGACCTCCTCCACCAAGCGTTCCTTGCGCAATCTGGCGGCCTCCAGGTCGGCCTTCTTCTTATTGACCTTCGCGTTCAACTCGGCTGCCCACTGATCCATCTTGCTCAGTTTCTCAATTAGTTCAGCCTCCCTGCAAATTGTACATCGCAGTTCAATATACAAGTTCCCAGATTGTAAACATTGCGTCCAGCACTAGTGATACAATTGACAAAGACGGTACCTCGCTTGAGCCTGTTCGGCCTTCATCCGCTTCGTCTCCTCCAACTTCTCCCATCTCTCTTGAAGGGACAGCGGGAAGGCGACCCTCTCGTACTCCTGAGCGTCCTTCACATTTTTCAACGTGGGCCACGCAAACCCGGCTGGCACGTCGACGCTACTCAGCCCGTACTTGCCCAGCATACGCCTTTTGTACCTCACCGTACGGTGATACCACACCATAGGCTCGTCGTAAGGGCGCACGCCCATAAGTATGTTCCTGTCCCGCGTACTCAGCCGAGACTTGTTTCGCTTCCTGTCGAGCTCCTCCTCAAGCTTGGGGTCCGAGACGTACACCGGCTGCTCGTCGGCGGCGGCTATGTCGACGACCTCGTCCTTCGGCTCCGTGGCGAGGAAGCGCCCGGCGACGGCGCCTCGCGGCCGCAAGTTCCGCCGGACGATGACATCGCAGATCCGTCTCAGGCTCATCGGGGAAGCGACTCACGAGTCGACGAGACGTACACGCGAACGCTGCAAATTTAGGTTAGGTTAGGTTAGGTTCGGTTCGGATCAAGCCGGTTTGAAACGAGGCCGAGTCGTCGACTACGGAGGGAAACTCCGAGGTGCGAAAATCACCGGCTGTTACGAGCACTCGCGTGAAACCGATGATACGCACGTGCGAGAGATACACGTCCACGAGAATTGCATTCACATCCACGAGAGCATAACAGCCGCTCGTGCGAGATATCGAGGTGTCTCGATCTCCGAGGTTAGGAAACCTCAGGCGGTTCAGCGTGAGCAGACCCGTGGTGCCGAACGCGATGGAAAAACGTCTTTCGCGGGTAAGCACGCAGATTAACAACGATAATTGACGTCGGGGGAGCAGAATGATTTCATTGTTCACTGTTGCACGCAGCTGCAGACTGGTGCAAATAAGGAGACGTACGGGACTTTCGTCTTCGAGGACGAGGGACACACCCTGGGGAACGCGCTCGCCTCCGTGATAAGCGAATAGTGCGTTACATAACTCACGTATGTATTATTGGATTGTCGAACAATTTTCTCTAACGCCTGTTCCAATCTCTCCCGCAGTCCTGGGGTCAAGATTTGCGGCCACACGGTGCCGCATCCGGCGGAGAACAGAGTGCACCTGAACATCCAGACGACCGGCGAGAATGTGATCGAGGTGTTGAAGCGAGGCCTCCAGGACCTCGAGAAGATGTGCGACCACACGCTCGAGACGTTCGACAGGGCCTGCGAGAGGTACAGAGCTTCGCAAGACGCCGCTGACGATACGTGACGCCGTGTTCTCTCATTAGATCCCTGATAGATTCACAAGTTCTTTAATTGAATTAAAATTGCGTGCGTCAAGGCCCTATGCCCGTTCTACACCTAGGGATGATCCGATTGAGTGAATATATGGACAAAGATCGTCGTATTGAAACAGTTTACAGGCTCTGATGCTATATCTACATAAGAAGAGTGTTAAAAATCATAGTGAAATCATACAAAAACCATACTTGGTACGATAGTCTTAGTAAAATGTCCGTGTAAACTTCTCCACTCGGATGAGCCACAAGTAGGATCATCCCTAGGTGTAGAATGGGCATTTATATTCTGAACCCTCTTTCATCGATAAAAGAGGTTTCAGGATACGCCCAAGTTTCTTAATGAGTGGAATTAATAAATAAGTTTCTTAATTGACGAAGAGTTCAAGTTGCGTACGTTGACCCTTGGATCCCCAAGTTATAAAAGTAATGACACTTTGTTTCGCAAAATTGTAACAATTGTAAAACGTAGGGTACAAAGGCTTTTCGTTATTGTGCGCGCTCAAAAATATTAGCGAATTCATATTTTTAACGTCATTTGGAGACATTCTCATTTTACAAAAAAAATACCAGAAATTCTATCCATCCCCGTTAAAAGTCTATCATAATCGAAGCTTCTTAATAAAACAAATTTACAAATATGTATTAAATAGATCTAGCCAAGATTTGTGAATCCCATTTGTGATCTACAGCGCCGATCGCAAATTAATATGCGTGTACGCATCGACACGTCCTGTATGCACGACAATAGACTGGACGTAGGTCCAGTCTGTTCTTTCTTATTGTTAGTTTCTATACATCGATCTCAATGTAGTGGGAAATAAGGAGCGGTAGGTCCAGCAATTGAGAGAAAAATGAGATTGGTTTCGCAATCTTTTAAAGCGCTCTCGCGAGGCCTGGATGTTTATTTAGACAACTTCGGCTGCTCTCGCGCCTCCTTTGTGAGTCTTGGACAGGTAGTCTGCGAATTCCTGGTACGGTGCCTTCGCCAGGGCCTGCTCCTTCCACAGGTCGGGTGTCAGATACGCGTAAGTTTTGGCGATTGCAGCGTAAGTGGCCTTGGCGAAGTTACCGAGGGTGCAGGTCGATCCCCTGGCCGAGGTGTAGCAGTCCTCGATGCCGGCCATCTGGAGCAGCTTCTTGGGGACCGGGGCGGACACGATGCCGGTACCTCTGGGCGCGGGTATCAGGCGCACCTGTACCGAGCCGCACTTGCCCGTCACCTTGCACGGCACCGTGTGCGGCTTGCCGATCTTGTTGCCCCAGTAACCGCGGCGAACCGGCACGACGGAGAGCTTAGCGAGAATAATAGCGCCGCGAATCGCGGTGGCCACCTCCTTGGAGCACTTCACTCCCAATCCGATGTGCCCGTTGCTGTCTCCGATGGCAACGAAAGCCTGTAAGATGTTCCATTTTAGATACTCTGGTCTCTCCGCGTTTTTACATTTTGTTCCCTTTTGAATTGTTGTATTCAAAAGAGAAGGAGACGATAAAGTTTACCTTGAAACGCGTGCGTTGACCGGCTCGCGTCTGCTTCTGTACCGGCATGATCTTCAGAACCTCGTCCTTTAGATCCGGACCGAGGAATTTGTCGATGATCTCGAACTCCTTGATCGGTAAGGAGAACAGGTAGATGTGCTCGAGAGACTGGATCTTGCCGTCTCGGACCAGACGACCCAGCTTGGTGACCGGAACCCATTCTTTGCTGTCCTCCTTGCCGCGTCCGCGGCCACGTCCTCTGCCTCTACCTCTGCCTCCGCGACCCCTCAAGCCTCCGCGAGAGCCGAAGCCTCCGCGAGAGCCGAAACCTCCGCGAAAACCACCTCGTGCGGCTGGAGCAGCGTCCGCCATTCTGCATTAAACATAATCTGTGATAAATTTCACCATCCCCAGTACTTTACCAACAACTCAATTTTGCTAAAAACTGACGGATTACTGTGCACGTTTCAATATCAATGATACAGAAACTTGCGACAGTGAACCTGACCATGCGACGCCAACATGCGACGTTTAACAAAATATCAATAAATACGATAGATTCGTTTACATCGAGGATATCTATCTTTCTATCTCTCTATCTATCGTCTCGCATAGATGAGCGAGAAATATGTAAAAATAAAGCTGGAAAAGTTCCGAGACGTACTCACGTTACTTCTTCCCCTTTCCTCGGAAATCACAGAAGAACTGGAAACATGACGTAGAAACAGGAAATTGAAGAGAGAAAACTGAGAGCGGCCAGCAAGCCTCTTCATAGAGACTCCCTAATCAGAGTCCGGCCGTAAGAAAGCACGCTGTGATTGGTCCGCCATTTTTTGTTAATTCGCGCCAATTTTATAAAGCGGTAATTATTTAGTTTAGCTCCCACCCTCACCTCCAAAATCGAATGAAACAAGGCTCATTTAACGCGTTTTCGCACGAAACAGAAGAATCTGGCAGGAAAGCGTTGCTCTGCCCCGCGAAGCGAGATATTAATTAGGATTATTTTCCATTGCTGCACTGGTGAACTAGTGCAGTAAGCTAGGATGAGGAAAAATA
>NW_011967190.1:1342957-1347106 GCF_000949405.1 Vollenhovia emeryi
TACTTGTCGCCCGCTGCAGACGATGCTATTTTTCCTGCTGGATTGCTTGCGATTTAGTAAATTACTATCGTTGCACCACTCAGCATTCAGGATTCCTAGTAATTTACTAAATCGCAAGCAATCCAGCAGGAAAAATAGCATCGTCTGCAGCGGGCTTTACTCTAATTTATTGCACTAGTTCACCAATATAGCAAGAGATCAAATTTAACTATTTGAAGTATAACATAGAATGGTATTTGACAGGAGGGTCAAAGTTAACAAAGATAATCATAAAGTAGTATTTAACAAGATGGACAAAGATAAATAAAATACTTTTACATTGTTAAAATAGATTCGGAGAAATATTGTTCTGCTGCTTCAAGATTTAAAATGAAAGTATAACTTGACGGAGCCAAATGTAATATTTCTATCGAAGAAGCGAGAAATTAAAAATCGCTTATCTTATCCATTGCATATTTAAATTTGTACAAAGTAAACAACACTGTACAAAGTAATGTAAAAAATAGTGTACAAAGACGGAGGCCTTTTATTTAGTAATTTATATTTTATGTTATAAAACATATAAAGTAGAGGAAGCTCTTATTTAACTTTCCTGCCATTTACATACACTGCTATAATGTTACGTTCATCACCGGCGTATATAAATCTCTGGAGGTTCTCCTCCAGCGTGTATTCTCTTAAATTGTCCAACAAACTGCCTTCCGCATTCAAGTCGACAATGAGAGCATCGAATTCTTTGCCCGGCATCAAATTACCGACTTTGTCCTCGATCGAGAGTGCTAGACATAATCGATGCAATTGTAAAAAGCGTTTTGTAGATGAATGAACAGAGCATTCTTAATGATTGCCAACTTTACCTTTAGCACACCCTAATGTTGCCATATGGAAGACGTCTTTGTAACTAAGCGGTGTATAATTGTCCCTCATAAAGGATAAACAATTCGATACTCCTAAAACCGATCTCATTTCGTCCAACATACTGTAACTGGCTCCACCCGAAACATCTAAGAAGACATTTTTAATACGATAAACGTCATATTGTACAATATTGATCAAATATCCAAAGCTTGGATATTACGTTAAATATCCAAATTATTAGCGTAAAAGGAGATTCTTGTGGCACCTGTTCCAAGTCCGACTTTGACATTGTTAGCCTTTAGCCTCTGCACGTCGCAAAGACCGCTTTTCAGATGCAAGTTCGAAGAGGGACAGTGAATTACAGCTGATCCTCGTTCACTGAGAATGGCAAGCTCGTTATCTGTGAGATGGACCCCGTGCGCTAATACTGTCTGTAAAACGGCCAAATATATTGTCATACGTATGAGTCCACTGGGCCAATCACATATTTTCGCGTACAAGAAAGTAAGACATCGATTGACCACCGTTAGGTTCGGTATGACAGGTCGTACATTGTTCCATAGTCCGTTCCGTTTCACGCATGACGCGCACCATTTATCCTTGTCATTCACCAGATGTTAAATAAAGATAAATGATGCATTATGCACATCATACGTGAAACGCACCTTCACAGTCTGCTATTTAGTAGATTAACAAAATGAGATATACCTTATTGGTAAGAAGACCAGCGGCATCATAAACAGCTGTGTACGAAGGCTGATGTGGAAAAGTTTCTATCACTGCCGCTACTTCGGCTTTATTTTCAGAGACATGAGTCTACGAAGAACGAGGAACACTTTGTACTTATATAAATATTAACGTCGTACATTGTGTGTGAATGTATGTGTATGTGTGTGTGTGTGTGTGTGTGTGTGTGTGTGTGTGTGTGTGTGTGTGTGTGTGTGTGTGTGTGTGTGTGTGCTGACAGCGTATCAATAACAGCGAGCTCAATAAACCACCTGTATATGTAAATCTTTCTTTTTAGCGATCTTAGCCAGTTCCTGCATTAATTCCATGTTGCAACTCAATGCGAATCTCGGCGTGATAATCGGCCTTACGAGTGGATTCTGTAACGAGTTCAGAGTACTGTAATATCTTTCTGCAATTAATTCCAACATTGTCGACCCGAAATCGAAGAGTCGTTATCTTGCCGCGATGTCGCAGGCAGATAAAATACGAGTTTGTATTTACCCCTATTTGCTCAATAGACTTTATGAAAGCCACGGTGTCCTTAATTGACTTCTCGGTGCTTTCGTAATATCCATCGTCACGCGGGGTGTTCATATTCACTTTGCCGATAAAAGCACGTTGGCCCAGCTTCGCGGCTTTCTCCGCGAGGATCGTAGACGCCTCGGCGTATAAAGACGCAAAGTAACACGCCGTTGTTGTGCCCGTACCGATGGTTCGTTTCTGCAAAAGCACGCAACATTAAACGTTAATGAGAAGCTTTGAGAATAGCTCTTAAATAACTATACGTATGTAATATTCTACGATAACATCAGATAGAACGGTTAAGTACCACAACTGCTTCAAACACTTGCTCTGCGAATTTCGCATTAATGTACTCTCTCTCCAGTGGAAAGGTGTAAGTCTCCAGCCAATCCAACAGACACTTGCTGTAACCCAGTCCAAGATTCGGAAGCTGAACCGCATGAGTGTGGCCGTCGATGAATCCAGGCATCATAAACTGTCCAGGTGACAAAACAGTAACTTCCTCCGAGGGAGAAATCTCGGAAGAGTCGTCTGTGTTCGGTGGATTGCTTGTGTAATTCTCCGAAACACGAGTAATCTAGATATTACATAAGATAATGCCACTAATTTATATTTATCTTATTTCTATATTATTTTAAATAAACTACTCTCTAAAAGTCAATCAGTGGATTATCACTGAAAACAATAAACATAAAACAGTGAATAATTCATTGACTTACACAATTATTCACTGAATAATTCAGTGCTATATTTATATCACATATCTCACATATACTTTTACACACACATATATATGTATATCTACTCTCTAGAAGTCAATCAGTACATTATCACCGATTCACAGTTATAAGTGATAATACACTGATTGACTTCTAGAGAGTAGATATACATATACGTGTGCAAAAGTATATGCGAGATATGCGAGATATGCGTTAAATATAATATTAATCAAGTTAAACATCTAAGGTTTGAGTACTTTGCCATCCTGAAGAAATACAGCAACCTTCTCCTTAATAATCAATTTCTCATTGTCATCTGTGTGAATCAACGGACCGATAAAAACTTGCCGAACCATTGCACTGTATCTCCTGCAGATGCTTATGCTGAAACAATAAAAAATGTCATGTATGTACATGTACATTGCTATTTATCAGTTTTATAATTGCGTTCGATCGAGACTTTGAATATTTTTGTCGTTTACATCTACATAATATTACTATTACATTTCTTATTTTATTACAAGCTGTTATATATATCATAATATATTCTTAATATTACGTAATTTTAAGATACACAAGATAAACGTACGTCGTTGAATTAATATCCTATCGTTTTCTTTGCGTCATTTAATTGTAAAAAATACAAAGGAAAGAAAGGCGAGTTTTTCTCCTTACCCCATAAAATTCTCATAACGTCCGCGAATGAAATATTCACTCGGCAACGTGTCCGTCACGACTGTCGGTGCGTTCGCGACGCTTAATTTTGGCATGTATAAGTGACAGTAACGTAATCATTGATAAAACGCTTGATCAGCTTGATTGCTTCGTTATCGCACACAGCTGGCCGTTCAAGGGTAAAATCGTAGTAAACAGCTGATCCGAGAGAAAAGCATCCATCTTCGCCAATATCAAAGAGTGACTGTAAAAAGGACGGGTTTTTCGCCCCTTTTGCGGCCCTCGATTTTGGGATCGATTCATATGCGAATCAACTCCTTATAAAATATACAGGGTGAATCTTAGCTGCTGTTCCAGCTTTTTACCATGAGAGCTGGATTACCGACTGCAACTTTAGTTCACTGACCGGCACGAGAGGGCAGCTGCTTAGATCTCAGGGCTGTTGCAGGCAAGTTGAAAAATTGTTCCACTCACAGACATCACGCGGAGAAAAATAATTTGCTAGCACAATATACCATATGTAAATTTAAGTAAATTTTGTCTGTTATTTTATAATAAAGTTATTTTCTCTTTTATGGTCAACTCTGTGTTAAGAACACTAATTTTATTAAAAAATAATTGTGCGAAATACACTGCTCAAAAGAAA
>NW_011967191.1:0-7027 GCF_000949405.1 Vollenhovia emeryi
CGCGGCGTCGCTGCTCCCGCGTCTCGCGTCCCCACCCCCTCGCCAGGCAATATCGATCGCCGTGCGGTCACATCTCGCCACGCGCTCGAATTGGACAGTGGGCAGGGCAAAGACGACGATTTTTGATAATTAATTACTTGTTAACTATTGCGAAAATTGCAAATGGTTCAGGACTTTTCTGTTCATCTCGATCCGTTCTACCTTCTCACGAGCTGTGGCAGAAATGTTGTGACTCACCCTGTATATTACGAGCCTGTTTATGCTTTCTACGAACTACCAGATGGCGAATATGATACTAACGTAATAATCATAAAATAATATAACAATTGAGCATACATAACAACAATAATTATACCATGATTTTTATTGTTAATAATAATATCTCTTCTTTTAGCACTTTTTTCATTTCTTTTCAAGAAATGAAATAAATAAGAAAACATACTTAAAAAGAAATGGAGAAAGAAGTAAAAATATTGCATAAAACAGTAAATTTATAGATAGATTCTGCTACTTTATAAGAGCAAAAATTTTTATTTTATGTTTGTTTCGTTAACTTCCTTATTTTGTATGTAATAAAATTTTAATTTGGTTCTTATTGTTACTAACAAAAAGCATTATTTGTTAAAATACTTAAATTAAAATTATCGCACAAAAACTTTCATTACATCCAATAATATTGAAAATTATAAAGAAAGATTGTACGTATATAAAAAGGTTGTTTGGTTTGAAATAATTAAGTCAATTAGGAGAAAGAAAAAGGTAATAATTGATTCGGAGAAGAAATTTTAGTTTTATCTTCTATCATCTTTTTGAAATCTATTGAACGTGAAGATGACCTTATTTTGATAGTGCGATAACAAAACCATGCTATGTGTAAACGGAAGTCTACATTAATAAATGTAGATCACTCAATAGTTTTAATATTCTTTAAAAAAATAAAATAAAAATTTTGCAACATAGTATTTTATATACATATAGTTTTCTATAATATATCAAATATAATACTTATTAAAAAATTGATGCATGTTCTCAATACATATTAATTGTTCTGTCATTTAAAAACTAGTACAATTATAAATAAAGATTAATTTTGAAATATGAAAATTTTTGTGATAATTGCTTCTCGGAATGATGTCGTAATTTGTTTCACTGACTGAATTTTATTGTATTTTCTTATTCTTCAGAGGATGAAGGGTTCGTTTATTCGATCGGAAGCCAAAATCACCTAGTGTCGATAAGATCCAGGAAAACTTTGTAAGTAAGAAAACGAGAGTTTTCTACCTAGTTTTCTAACTAGTGACCATTAAATCGTTTTATTAAATCGAGAACATATTTGCTCACTGCAAATAGATCAATCCAAAGCCTCCGTTAACTAGATCTGTTATGTTTGTAGCTTCAAGAAGCGAACGCAGATTTCTAATCTGACGGTGATAATTCTTTGCTTCCTGGTGGGTTCCTTGTTCATAACAGTTGTCGTGCTTGCAGTACTTTGTAAGTATTTTTTCTTTAACTTATCTTATTTGTCATAGATAGAATTATATTCAAGATAAATTAAAGATCCTGACTGGGGCAATATTTTTCGCAATAAATTATTTATAGCTTTCCTAAGTTGATGTCAATTTAATTAAGTATACGATTCCGACTTTAGACTCTGACTGTAAGTTTAAAACGAAAACCCATTCGGCACATAGTCCGCGAAGTTGTGAAAAAGATCCATACAAAAGAAAAATATAATTAGGCATTAATATCCAGCTTGATCGATAGAGACTATCTTCTATTATTATTTATGTTGTACATATATTAAAGATGTATTTAAATTACGTAATATGTATCAAATTTTTATAGGAGAATGTCATATTATTTATATGTTCGATTCTCTAACGAACAACATTTGTATTGTTGAGATAAGAAATGTTGCTTAACGTATCTACTTGCTACAAAAATAATACACTTAAAAAGATAATGCACACAAATTAGAATTAAAGTAAAGATATTTTTAATTTGTTAAATGTCATTGCATTCGTCTATATGTCTCACTATCGTATCTATAATAAGTCCTTCAACTGTGAACTAACTTTATCAAAATTACAGTAGGTATAACCTTAGACAATAGACGTGACAACAGGAAGTACCCTTTAAAAGAAATGACTCAACTCTTACGAGGCTTTAATATATCCCCTTCAATACCTTGCAATTACATTAGATATCCTTGACAAATTATTAGAAAACCATTTAGCATCTTCGATCGCCATTGACATTGTGTAAATATTTTAACAAACATGGGACATGTATCGTGTAACGTAGCGCGTGTGTTCCACGGAAGAACTTTGTATCGCGTGTCCATCATTGTTTTTATATGAGGATCTATAGCGCTCTACGTGAGATTTTTATATATGTATATTATATCAAATCTTCCTTAGATTACCGGGTATCGTTTTAAATATAATTTTCTTAGCAAAATCTGATGTTTTTCTCCATAATAAAAATATCGAGATACCTTTAGTCTTTAATTATACATTTTTATTGAAGTACGTAATTTATTCAAAAGATACGCAAGAAGTGTTTAAACACGCAAACACATACAAGAGTAAATACCAACTAACAGTAGATAACATTAATGTTATTCTTTTCTACTCAACAAACGCAATATATAGCATGTTACATTTATATTGTTGAGTAGAGAGAAAATTGTAATATTAATGTCATGTAACTGTTTGTTTTTAATAAGGAGAGTAAGAAGACTGGGATGTGATTAAATAAAAATAAAATAAGTTACGTTGATGTTTAATTGAAAATTTAAAAATGCAATAAACTTTAGGTGATAAACTGTAAAAAGTTGTCGACAATTCTAGAAATATTTTATACGTATAATACTGTCGTTGCAGATGCACGCAAGAGCATGGTGAAGATATGTGATAGCGAGGATTGCGTGCGAGTAGGTGAGTACTATGCAGTTATTATAATAACTGGTGATTGTATGTATACATATACTTGTGCTATTATTAACGTGAACAAACATGGCGCATAACAATAAAAAGAAAAATGTGTGGCAATCACTACCCTGGAAGCAATTATTTATTCTTCTTTGTTCATCTAGCGGCTAGTTTGAAGGAATCTATGAACGTATCGGTAAATCCTTGCGATGATTTTTATCAGTGAGTAAATTTATTGTGGTGCCGTGCTATTATTGTATGTACAACGAACGTAATTGATGTACACCTCGCGAAATTATACCATTCGCGCAATTTCTCTATCACTCTGCAAATCTATTATTTCTACATGTTACGCAATACTGCATTCGCGCGGTTCACTTTCACTCGCTTGTGTGAGACATCGTATCACGAATTAACGCTACATTCGTCGGAAAACATAACAATTAATATCGTTGTCTTCTTTTAATTATTATTAATCCGCCTGTTTAAAGAATTTATTTAAGCTGCATTTATGATCTTCACGATACGTGAAATTTTCTTCTTTCTCTTTTCTTTAGATATGCATGCGGCAGATGGTCGCAGGAACATCCCGTCCCGGATTCCAGACTGATGAATTCTTGGTTTAGCGAGCGCCGCGACCGCGTAATCGGAAAGATAAGAGATTTGCTAAAAGTCAATATGTCTGCCAGCGAAGTACCCTGGGCAGTGATGCAGGCCAAGACTCTGTTCACCAGCTGCATGGACGTGCGTACGTAATCAGAGACACGTTAATTATAACATAATGTACATATATCACACAAGAAACAGTCCGCAGTAATACGTGTAACTTTTAATTATTTTTAAACTTTTAGAATATTTCTCATAACAAGATAAATTTCAGATACCATAAACGAACTCAATTTGTCGCCATTATTCTATTTGTTGGAGTTATTAAATTTGCCCCTGTTGCCTGCGTTTGTTACTAACACAACGACCAATTACATAGAGCAACTCGCTACGATAAAAAGAACTTTGGGCTACGACGTTTTCTTTGGCTTCGGTCTCATGCCTGATCCTAAGAACAGGAGCAGAAACATAATGGTCTTTCAGTTTCCGGATCATTCCAATCCTTTTCCCGCGTACGTACACTTTTTATTCTACAATTTTTAATTGTTATTACTATTAAGTCTTTTGAAACTTATTTAATACACAACAAATATATGGCAATAAATTGATTATAATAATAATAATAGCGATAAAGAAGTGGAGAAGCGGTTGCGAACCATCAGATCGCAACTACGAAAACGAGGTGATTTAGAGAATGAAGCTATGTTGACCGAGATCGAAGACGCCGAAGTCACCTATATGACTGATGTTATTAAAGAAGTCATCTACAATGGCACTGTTAATGAATGTACCTCGGAAGATGAATTGATAATGGACAATAATGAATTGGAAGAATTTGTTCATATGCTTTATAACCTAAGCAACCTTATTTATTACGTAAGTATTTTCTGGCTAAACTGATTCTAAGTTAATGTCTTCGCGTAGGCAAAAAGTGTTAAAATAAAAATAAGAATTTACTTATTATTGTTTCACGTCTGAAACAAAACGTTCTCCTTAAGATTTATCGGTTTATGCAATGAATGTCACCACCTTAATGGTCAAACTGTAAAGACACTAGTCAGGGATAAGGAGTCCAGGTTCGAAAGTATCCGTCAACTCTGGCTGGGATAATATTTTTCATCTTGAATTCTTTAGAGATTTTAATGGGATGCTTATCGGCATAAAAACATTAAATAGATAAGTGATTTAAATATGTGTATTTGCTGTTCCAACAAGAAATTTTTAAGATCAACAAATAATCGGCGCGCGGTTTCTATCAAGATTCTAAAATGGCATCTTCTCTGATTGACTGTAGAAATAATTTGTTTTGCAGGTAGGACGTGCAGATCAAAATAAGAGTATTTCCTTAGAAAGCTTGAGCGATGACGATTTTCTGATGGTAGACGATTTACAACAGTTGACAGACGAGTATGTAACGGATACTAATTCGTCTTTAACGCCTAAACTGATTTGGCGGCCCTTCATTGAATCCCTTTTCGAAGGTATCGTTACGTTGAATCTTGACAAGGATAAAATTCTCATCGGTAATTTGGATTATATGAAAAAAATGGCATTGGTGTTAACTGTTTACGAGGAGAAAGAGCTGGGTATGTCTTCCTGATTTATATCTACTTATACGTATATAAACTAATTCTAATTAAATTACTTACGCTGTTTTTATTTTGACATAAAAATTTGGCATTCAGTTTTCAAAAAGTTTTCTCAATTTCGATTCAGAAAGCTACATTTGGTGGGCCATTGTGAATATTGTGGTGCCCCACTCGTCCAACAAGCTCAAGGAAATTTGGAACGAGTATGTGAATGAGTTAACAGACGTGGAAGTAGGAAAGTCACAGTCGTTGCTTTGTACGTCAGTTGTCAATAAATTAATGGGTATGTACAACGACTTGGATTAAAACTGGAACAACAAATTTTATAATGTATATAATAAATAAGCTGGCACCTAAGTTTCTCTATAATTTAGATTTAATAAATATATTTTCACGATATATCTTGGATTTCAATTAATGGTGTCTATCATCGACTTGCAGGAATGGCGGTATCACGGCTGTACGTAGATCCCACATTTCACAATAAGAAAGCCAATGAAGTATTGGAAATGCTAGACGATATAAAGGAGGCGTTCGCCTCGCTTGTCATTAATACAGATTGGATGGATCAGTCAACGAGAGAAGCGACACTTGAGAAGAGCCGAAAAATGGAATCCGAAATTGGATTTCCCACGTGGCTCTTCAATGAGAAGAAGCTCAACGAGTATTACGAAGGCGTAAGTCTTGTGAAAAATTAATATACAGTAATAAAATAATCTCCTATAATAAATTTTTATAATAATAGAGGAAGAATCTGCGAAAAATACACATTCAACGTTTTTTTTAATTGTAGAATTTTCATTATACGTACATTAATTTTACTTGAGATAATGCAATAGTATTATTTATGTATTTTGCATAATATTAATCTGTTATAATGTTTAGATAGACCTGTCGGAAACGAAATATCTGGAGAACATGATGCAAATCGTTCAATTGCAATGGAATACCACGTGGACGGGCCTATATGACGATAATTTATTCAACGAGTCATAGTAAGTGAAAAATTGTGAGAATTGTCGTCAATAAAAGTCAATACTGAGGTTTTTGTTTGTCTTCATGCTTCGCTTTATTATGGATAATCAGCTGGGCAACTGACCCTACCGATGTAAATGCATTCCACACGATTCAACTTAATCATATAAGTATGTAATAACTTGATCTCTTGTTGTTAAAATAACACGGGAATTAATTTAACTGTAATACACTTTTAATAATTATTTAGTTGAAAACAACCTGAGATGTTCTCCGGTTGTTATTAATGTTACATTAACGTATATTCTCTCTTTTTTTCACTATTCGTGCAGCCATACCTGCCGGAATTCTTCAATTCCCATTTTATGAATTGGGTCTTGAGTAAGAATAGGAATAATTACTGCATTATTATCTTTATATATGTATAAAAAATAGAGAAATAATATAATATAAAAATGAACGTAATAATAAGATAAAAGTAAACAATGAGCAGCAAGAAAAATGAATTTTTTTAAATGACAAAGTCAGCAATTTTTTGTAATGATCGCAGGGCCTTAAATTACGGCGCCATCGGCATGGTGCTTGGGCATGAATTAACTCATGGATTCGACAATAGCGGTCGACATTTCGACGGCGATGGAAATCTCCGGCAATGGTGGACCAACGAGACCATCTCGGAGTACTCGGACAGAACTCAGTGCTTCATAGATCACTACGATACATATTACGAGAATGAGGTAAGTTCACTAACATTTTTGTAAGACCTTTAATATTTGAAAAATTAATTATATAAAACTCGATTTTCGGAGAGATACATAAAAGAAGTTGCGGAACAATTGGTTTAAATATGAAATAAACAGATATTTCAAAAAACTATTTAATTTTTATGTTTATTAAAAAATATTCATAATTTTATTAAATTAT